>NW_014554712.1:2136419-2177402 GCF_001313825.1 Dinoponera quadriceps | reverse complement strand
GGGGGGGGGGGGGGGGAGGGGGGGGGACGAGGTGGGTTGCAATCGCAGAAAGCCGAGAAGGGCATGTGTTGCACGGGGGTGCAAGACTACTGTATTGCGAGAGGGAAAGAGGGTAGAGGACGAGGAGGAGGAGGAGGAGAAAGAGGAGGAGGAACAGGCGGTAGTATGCACTCGTGATATTTGCTAATCACTGACAGCGACGGCTTTTAAGTACTGTCGAGCACATACGTATAATGTGCGCACTTACATTTGTAGAGTATTTCGCGCGTGTACACGCGGGGCGCGGATATATGGAGCGGCACATGAAAAAAAAAGGGGGGAAAAAAAATGAAGCACCGGGTGAGGCTTAAAAATTGGCAAATCCGCCGATCGGACGTCATCGGCGTATCGGTTATATCGGTACCGGTCGTTGTGCGGCTTAAAAATGAAATTGCGCCCGTTTTCTCCCCGCCGCCCTGCCGCTACCGACGCCGCCGACGCCGCCGCCGCCGACGCCGCCGACGCCGCCGACGCCAGGATATATCAGGCAAAACGACAATTTCGTTTTGGCAACGTGAGCGATATGGCTTAATCGCCTCGATCGTCTCTCGCGCTCGAGTATCGGAGGTATCGTTTGACGTATACGTGTGTATACATGTGTGTACGGGCGTTTAACGAGCGAGGATGCGCCAAATAACTTGGGAGGGTCACAGGGATTTCCGCGTCTCGTAAAACGGGAAAAAAATTCTTCCCTTCGACCGCTTATACGGATGTATTCCGTTCGATTCGAGCGTGGCGTTACAATTACGACGTGTCTCATTAGAAGTACGCGCGTCGGCAGTATATTATAAATGGTTTTAGAAATATCGGATTGAATGAGATTGTCAGAAAGTGAAGTTACTCGCAGAATCGTTTATACTCTCCCTCCTCTTTACCTTCGTTTTCTCAATCTTATCGTTCGCGTCTTGAAGAAAGTCGGGAATGTGACCATTTTCAAAATATGACAAAGTGACGATTTTGTTGTTTTTTTTTCGAGATATTTGAAAACAGTCATCGACATTGTAAATGGGATATAACGTGTACAAACGGAGTGCAATGTTCGAAACCTTTTGTTTGTCCAATTCCAGCTGTAAGAATATACGAAGAACAAACATTACATCGATACTATTCATCGCTTCGTACACCTATAAATACAAATTTTACTTATCTTCGTCTGGTCGTTAATTTTTACTTTCCGAAGGTACGCAAGGTGGTAATAATTATTAATAATGGTTTCCCCCTGTATAAGAATGTAAGACGAATGTAAGGAGATAGGGATTCAAATCGTGAAGAGTTTTCTCGTCGCATTTGTACAACGCAGTCCCGATATTATTAATTTCAGATCATGCGACGTCGTCCGATGCAGCCGTTGATGCTGGCGACACGGAACTCGGTCACCTGAGCGACCATCAGATCAACGACGGTCTGCACGATTCCTTGAACTTGGGCGAATCTGATCGGCCGCGAAAAGTACGGCGTTCCCGTACTACCTTCACGACCTATCAGCTGCATGAGCTCGAAAAGGCCTTTGGGAACACGCAGTACCCAGACGTATTTACCCGGGAGGAGCTGGCGATGAGACTGGACCTCTCGGAAGCCCGAGTTCAGGTAACAAATAGTGACATTTTTTGAAAGTAAGGAAAATATTTGCGCAAATGTTTGGACAGCAGAGAAAGAGAGAGAGAAAGAGCGAGAGGTAGGGATCTAAAGCAAATTAGAAATTTTAGCATACGCAGGGGAAGAGGAGTTGTGTTTTTATTATAATTTTAAAATTTCAGAGAAAACTCGATTTTCCTAATTTTTCTGTGGATTTCTTCCGTCCCGAGGGAGTAAAAAATCTTTTAAAAAGATCTATTTATAGTTTTTTTATAGTTCAGAAGAATATTATTGCGAAGGGTATACGATATTTTCAACTATACATATATATCGTATATCCTCCTAAATTTCGATACGATATTCTCGCGTGAGGAAAAGTTAATTTTCCTCCGTGTGTTTGGCAAGAGATTAACTCACGCCTTTTTCCGCGACGGCCAATTCGGATATTTCAAATGCGGCTTGAAGAGAACGGGAGGGAGGGGGAAAGAGTTCGAGCCAGATTTTATCAGCAGACGAGACGGTTGCAGAAGCATAATTAACCTTCCGCCGCTTTGGCCGGCCGAATTCACAAAGGCACGCTGGTGTCGTCGAGTTTCACGCATTTGATAGCGGCATTCGCAAGTTCCGTAAGTAGTTTGAATAACGAGCTTTAGATTCGACCAACATGACGGAGTTTAAAAGGCTGACCGGCAGCTCGTGCGTAAATTTAACGTTTAAATATGAAGTCCAATTTGAAGAACTCCGAAGGCAATAAGTATGCTCTGCTATACAAGCGGATATCCCGGATGTTGCATCATAATAGTATTCATAATGAAAATCAACATCGAAAATTATTCCGTTATCGATACGTTGCGCGCGTTTTCGGCAATCATAGATCGCGAATGAATAATTTATTCTCACGATCCTAAAATTTACTCACACTACTTTTTGCGCGGATAAAATTCCAGTGTTCCCGCGCGGTATTGTGCGGTAGCCGGTCTTACAATGGCATGAAATGATCTTCACGAGCCAACAATTTTCACGTGACGACTAATTTCTGTGTATTCCGCGGGGAGCTCAGGGAGTATCAAGCGTTCTCGAACCTTTGCAAGGATTGTTCTCTCTCTCTCTCTCTCTCTCTCTTTATCTGTCTTTCTCTTTCTCACGACTCAGCCTCGAGGCGCGAGAGTCACTCAACTAATTAGGGGCCATTGTATCGCAAAATGTCACGCTGCCGTTTCTACATCTGTAATTTTGTGAAACACACGCCCGCATCCCGTCAATGATTAATTCCGCGAATAGGGAAAAGGGAGGAAGAAGGGGGTGGGAGGGGGGAGGGGGAGGGAGCGAAGAGGCGGAGAGCTGGTATAGAGCAATAATCTGCTTAGGAATTACTTTAAAGCAGCGTCCTTGACAAATTCAAGTACGTTGCGTAGCGCATTGGGGTGTAGAGTTCAATCCGTGGGTACGCATCGTCTCACTCTCTCTTTCTCTCTCTCTCTCTCTCTCTCTCTCTTCCTATCTGCCTTTCTCTCTTATTCTGCGGAAATAAAACAATTCTCGCACGAGAAATTCACTATGTCGAAAGTAGCCTAGTTTGGGTTTCAAATTAATTAACGACGCGACGTTTAATAATTTCGATTAGGTCGACCAGCTCGCTCGAACGAAGCTCGCGACACGTTAATGCTTTTTCGACAAGGATCAACGGTGGGACGATTACCGAATCGATCGAAGGGTTTTTTCTCAAAGGACCGATACCCGCGTCGAGTGAATTGCGACCCCAGCGAATCGGCGATTGTTTCGCACTGACGTAGACACACACGGCAAAGAAACTGTCGGTAATTTTGAAGGAGGCGCGCGCATACACGCACACACATACGTACACACACACGCACATAAACATGTGAACATATATACATACATATTTCTACATATACGGCATGTTCCATATGTATATATGTCCGCGAGTGAGTGTGAGGGGTTGCGTGGAGCAACGTCGACGGAAGGGTGGCGGTGACGCTGAAAAGAGACAGAGAGCATTCCGATTGGCCCATTGTGGTACAGCGGAGCGACAATGCCGGCAATTGGCCGTCGCTCGACAAAACCGCTAAATGATCCGCCGCGGCGCACTGGTGCCACGGCCACTTTATTTCAATCTAGGAAATCCTGCCCTCTCCTCCCGCCCCGCCACCTCGCCACCCCCCGCGCTCTTCTGCGCCGATTCGCAGGATGCGAAATTACCCCATTTTTCGGTATTAACGGCCGGCCGATGTATCGCGACGATCGCGCGTATGGTAATGCAATCGCGAGTCGCTTCTGACGTTTCCTATCCCTCCCTCCCCACCAGTCGTGATTTCGCGATCGCCGGACGCTCCGGCGGAATTTTTTATCGGCCGCCGCGAGAGAACAGCTCGACGCAATTCCGCGCAATCCGCTTCGTTGCGCGGTTTTACCATCAGTTAGATGACTCCTTCTCTTTATCCGTCAGTTACCTTTTCTATTAGATTGATCATCGAGTGACGAAAGAAACGGTCTTAAAAGCTTCAATGAATATCTTCCTCTCAATCTTCTCCGAGATCAGAGACGTTTCCCCACGAAACTTTATTATATAATTAATCAGTCGTTCACGTTACGCGAGAAAAGTCGTCGCGCTTTGGTTATACGCCTCTTCGCCGGAAATAATCCGAGTAAATTTAACCCGAGTCTCGGTCAAGAATTCGCGGAGGAATTACGCGGGAATTATGGAAATATTAGCGAGTTCGATGGTAAATGGTCCGAGAGATTAATACGCGGGGCAGTTATGGAAACGCGTCGGCGTTGCAAACTTTCCGGGTCCGGGAGGCGGCGGGTCGCTTAAATGACGCAAGGTTTGCGAGCACTTAGGCGTTAGGGGCTATTCAGAGGCGATTAAATAATTAACAGCAATTAGGCAATTGAATTTCCTGCCCTCGCCCGGCGATGCTCACCTCTTTCCCTCGCCTCAACGTTATTCCTCTCTCCTTCCTCGATGCTCACTTTCTTCTCTCCACGTTCTCTCCCGATTTTCGTGCGTCGCTTGATTTTACTCCGCAATCCTACCGTGCTAAATTGCTAATTTGCCGCGGTCTGACGGATCGCGGGGTATTAAAATTTCATCCGAATTGTCAAGTAAGTTGTGATTAATGTCGTCGTGTATGGTAAATCGTAATCCTCGCAGTCTGAGGGACTCGCGCGCTCTTTAGAGGGAAGGTCCATTAGATCGCATTGACATTATCTTATTTTAAACTTGTACGTTCCTTTCAAGCATTTATAACTGCAATTATTTGTTTAACTATTTGTTTAATAACGAGTAGATAATTCCATTTTTAATTTTATATATATTGAGAAAACTACACATCATTTTTAAACGTATATATATATATATATATTTATTTAATTTTGTCTTTTTTATATATTTTCAATGCATTTTATCGAGCCTGAAGAATAATGTCCGAGATATAATAACGTTTCCTTTCTTTCTCTCGTCCTCTTTTCTCCTTCTTCTCTCCCTTCGCTGCTCCTGGTACCCGACGAAAAATCGGAACAGCTCAGGCAGAAAGTGAAAGCATTTATACGGCAACCGGACTAGCGATAGGGTGGCCGGGGGTGGTCGGGGGATAGGCGAGGATAGGGCCGAGGGCAGGGGTTACGGGCACTCAGGGGTACGAAGGAAATCAGGATAATTGTTAACAATTAGCTTAATCAACCTCGAGAGCAAGCTTTTGTTGGGCGCTCTGATACGCGCGCTTGGGGTTCTCATGCGCTCCCCTTTTCTGCCAATTTCGGATCTTCGTGACGAATATCTTGGAATATCTGACAATTAGCCATCATCGGAGGCTGCGAATTATCTCTCAACAGTCTAATGCGATAATGGAATTAGCCGCGACAACTTATCACTCGCTGTTTCGCAACAGATTTGTCGCGATGGGAGAATAAAGTAAAGTCTTGAGCGTCGATTAGTATTATGAAAAAAAATTCCTCCTTCTTCTGTTTCAGGTCTGGTTTCAGAATCGTCGCGCGAAATGGCGCAAGAAGGAAAAGGCGTTAGGCAGAGACACGAGTTTCATGCATGTCGAACAAGGCGGTGAGTTGATGGCGATTTACAGAGATCGTTTTCGAATCTCGGCATTTCGCGTATAAGTTCCCGATGTACGTGTAGGATCAAAATTTCGACCCGAGATCGAAGAAATCTCGTTTTGCAAAAATCACTACCAGTAGTGTGATATGATTCGAGCACAATTTTCTGTTTTTACATTCTATGTCTACGTTTGTGAAAAAGAAAAGTAATCCAGTAATCAATCGGCTTTTCCTAGCGCGACTCTCTTCTTAACTGTCGACAAACTCTCAGTTCTCAGTTCGTTGAAAATTTAAGCAACGATCACCGAGTTGCAGATCGTCGGTGCCCAATAACAATCGTTCATTTCTATCCGTTGCTTCCTCGCTTCGCGTTGTAGCGTACTACGCGCGTGTTACGCTCGCTAATATGCGCAGGGGAGGGATGGCGAAGCACGAGTTACGAAGGGTAGATGCAATCGGTGACAATTATGTCTAATTTCAGTGTCGGTTGTCGCAACCATCACGTGCGAATGATGCGCAATAGAAACCCTGGCCGATTAATTTTTCATGAGAGAGAAAGGGGGGGGGGAGAGAGAGAGAGAGAGAGAGAAAGAGGCACCCTACGGATAAAACTCGTGCACTCTAAAAGGGAGGATGAAAGGGGGAACGTGGGCAAGCAAGGTTGGCGGTGAAAAAAATATTTCCACTAATGACTCCGCGACTCTGCGATCGATTTTTATTAACTACGTTCGTCCGCGTAACGAGGAAGCATTCTCCAAATTTCCCGCCTAACTTCAACTAGCGCAACCGCTCACATCATCGATATGGGCCTCGTATATGAAAAGGAATCAGGAAAATAGGAGTCCTTGTTTCTCTCCGAAAAGAGTCGGGTCAATCGAAATGTTTCGATTCTCTTGAACTTTCTGACAGACTCAATGTAAGAACACTCGAGATATGCGGCGATGTAGAATTTGCGTTAATATCTCAGAGATGCAAAGAGTATTTCAAGAATATTTCATTTATAACAGATATAAATTAAAATCAAATAGCTAACTGCACGCAATAAGAAAACGCGACGAGCGTGCGCGTGCGCGGGCGATCGTACTTCCGCGTTAAAAGGAGAAAGAGAAGATAATCCCGGAATCGCGATTTGTCGACGGAAAAAGGCGCGCGGAAGAGAAACTCTCAACGGGCACGAAATGAGAATAAAAGCGGGTCCGCCGCGGAATCCTGTTTGCAGGTGTGAGCGAGTTGTCCCTTCACGCGCGCCTGCTGCAGACGGCCAGCGGCGTTCCCGATCCTTCGGGACCACCGACCGGCGCCTTTCCTTGGTTCATCCCGCCGGTGTTCCCGCCGCCATGGCCGGCGAGCGCGCCCAAGCTGCCGCCGTTGCATGCGATCCTGTCGCAGTATATCGGCCTGCCGTTGCCGCAAAACCTGGCGTCACTCGGCACGATGCTGCCGGTCGGCCTGAATCCGGCCGCTACGTCCTTGAACCACGGCAACGTGAACGGCCACACCCTAGGCGGCCACGGTCTGCACGGGCACCCTTTGAATCTCGGCGGAGGTGTGCAGAGCATACCGCAAAACCTGAGCTCGAAGCACGACAAGGACGAGGACTCGGCGTCGTCCGACGACGAGATCAGGAAGCAGAGCGCGGAAGTGCTGAGAGTGAAGGCGGAGGAGGTGCTACGCAAGGCGGACAATTAACTGTGAGAGCTTGCGGACTTTTGTAAATACGTCTCCCCCTCCCCCGCCACCCCCGGGGCTCCTTCGTCGTGGACGACTTTGGCCGACCTTTCGGTACGAAGGAATTTCGATCCGGGTGTATAGAGACAGCCGCGACAGGCTGTGTTTCCGTTTCGCGTTTTTTACGCGCGACAAGGATCCGCATGCTCATCGAGGTGTGTTACGGGATTTGTACTTCGTGGTCGCTCGCGCGACGTCGTCAGGCATTCTTTTGATCTGCGTACCGCGTCATACATGCTTCACCACTCCCCGGATCGGAAATTACACGGTTTTCGGTCGTCTTACACGTATACGGAGGAAAAAAAATTTCGTCGAATTTAATCAAATGTTTGCGATCGAAACAAATTTATTTCTTGGAATGCTAGAAAAATATTAAAGAATTTCTTTCCTTCAGTGGGGGAATATTTAATATATGATAAAATAAATATTTTTAACTAAAACGAATATTATTTTCTTGAAATAATACCGTTTTTTCTATTAAACAATATGGCTTGCTCCGGTGAAACAACGTTTTCATTAAAACAAAATGATGTTTAATATTGAATTATGTTATTCATATTAAACAAACTCAGGTCGAACGAACGCGTATACTAAATCCAAAGGAACATTTTTCTCCATACATGCATATAAGGTCGAGACCGTAATAAATAGAGCCGTTATAATCCTACCATTATAATCAGAGCTACTTGTGCGATTTTTTACCTTAATCGTACATGCATGATATGGAAAATCGTGTGGCTCACGATCTAGGGGAAGCATGTATGAAGCAGAGTGTGAGCGCAGTACGAAGGCTCGTTTCGACGAATGGAGATCGTTCGTAACGTGACTCCACCGGCGGAGGATCCGAACGATGAAGGATGTGTCTTTGCATTTTCCCCCGAGACACACCCCAGTAGGATTTCAATTTAGTCACGGAATCGAGTAGCAGATATTCGACGGCAGGTAGCGGATACCGCATTCGACGCACCCTTGGTCACTCGTCGCGGCGTATTCGCGCCGCCAATTCTCGACAGATTCAATTAATAATCCGGCAATACCGGTCGAAAGACGACGTTTCATCGCTAATTGGAGATTCGCTCGAGACATGAGTTTATCGTGCGTCAGTTATCAATCGGTAATTAGCCGCTGATCGGATACACGCGTCCCTTTGATCCCCCGAGTCACAAAGACGGAACGCGTCGTGGGTCGCGAATATCCTTTCGAATAGATTCGTTCACGCTCTCGAGTCTATACAGCCGATAAAGGAGAGATGCTGAAGTGCATGCACAAACGATCCCGAGCTCCCAATAATGACACCGATGACTCAGTGGCACGATAAACGGATTTAAAACATCGACGAGTTTGAGTCTTCCCTTTTCTTGAAAATCGCAGCAACAAAGTATGATACCTGTGCTATTATATTTCGCCGGGCGAAAGAGACCCGGGATTTTTCCCTTCCAAACTATGCGGTTGAAAATTTTTAATTACGAATCTTGCGGAAATTTATTCAACGGACTCGAGATGACGGCGATTTTTCTATCGTATTGTCTGTCTTTAAAGAGGAGCCTTTTTGTATTTTCGAAGAACTATCGATTATTTTCTTGTTTTTCTTTCTCCTTTGGAAAATTTGTGCAATGTCACGCTTACGAATTACTGTGGCGCAATCGGCTTAATTGATCCCGTGTGCGAGGAAATAAACGAGAAGCCGACAGTCGCGCAAGACTTCTCTCGAAGTATCAAGTGCCGTACAGGATCGCCTGTCTGTAATGTATCAGGCGAAGCGTATCGCGCGAGGCAGTTTTGTAAGATACATGTATCATATACGCACTAGTTATGTACCATGTATACATATGTATATGAGATACGACGAGCTACCGACTTTGTGTAAATATATAGGTTACCCATCCGAGTTAAAGAAAAATATATTGCACTTATCAAGGAATTTCACGCTCAGAATCGTATTTCCTTCGGAAGGTGATCGCCAACCTATCGCGCGTACCTACGCGTTGTCTGCTTGAACGCCGGCAGTCTCCTCGAAGTCGATCTTTCCTCGCTACGAAGGGCCAGATTTCGGCAGACCCGCGTGCAATCATCGGAATCGCTACGATATTTTATCGGATTGTAAAAAGGAATGATGTATAATTTGGCACATTGAAGATATCGCAGATCAATCAGCGGCGACGAAGAACCGACTCGGCGATCTATGAGACTTTTCGCGGAGTTGGTTTCTTTTTTCTAGATCTGCATTTTTTTATAATAATATTATGGAGAATTTGTGATATTTTGTGGAAAAAGACGTACGACGAGCTCGACGAATCTTAAAAACTTTCTCGAGATCGACCCGTTCTTTGGAGACGAAAGACCGATTTCGAAGGATCCGCGTGCAAACATCCGGGATTGCTGCGATATTTGAATATGTCATAAAAAAAAATAACACAATTTACCATCACGGAAATACTACAGATTGCACGGCGAGATCCGTGAGAGAATGAGGGTCGGACACGGCCTGTGAACTCGTTCGCGGGCACACCGGCAGCTCGGCTGCGTCGCCGTCCATCGATTACACGCGCTCACCCGACTTCGTGTGTACATTCGAGCGAACGTATCACGGTTAATAAGGGGCAGGTGCCAGGTGATCCGACTCTTTTTCACGCCCTGCTGCGAGACCGCGCCGCTAATTCGCCCTCCTCCTCCCTACCCCTCCCGTCCGTGCGAGAGCGATTCACACGCGGGTGGGCGCGCGAACGACGGCGAAATCGCTTCCGCGTCATTAATCGTGAAAAGATTTGCCGCGTATTGGCCGCGCGTCATTACAACGATTTCCTGAATTCCGCGCGTGCAGCTGGCCGACACGCACCCCGAATTCCCACGGACGCCGCCGACTATAATACACGCTGTATCGCGCGCGGCGTTTAATCGCGCCCCACCCACCCCTCAGTCGTCGTCATCGTCGTCATCGTCGTCGTTCTCTCGCCCGTGGGTCACGCGTTTTCCGCGCCATCGAAAGTGAATTTCGTCCTGCGGCGGGTGGGAGGATCACGGCGCGTGAACGCCGGTAACACGCACAACGGCAATTACAATCCGGCCAATTTATCCGCGTTATCAGGAATTTATCTGTCGCGAAAGGGAAGTCGCCGGACGTACGTACGGACGAACGGACGGGAATTATCCTTATCGTCGCGCGTTATCGTTAGCGGGGGAAGTAATTATTGCACCACCTGCTTGGGAAGCGCGCGCGATTGACGGGCTTGATAGAGCACCGCCGCCGATAACGCGATATGGGTGAAGGATATTTCATTTCGAAGGTGAGTTCTGACCGTGCGCGGCGATAGGGCCTCGGTGGAGGCGGAATTGGTCGCCGACTGATGAAGCCGGAGAAGCGGCTGCTTCTCAATAATTTATTGTACAGAGAGCCGGAGGAGAGGGACGGGTGGACATGGCCGGAAGGAGATGGCAGTGGTAGTGTAAATAATTTGGCACATTAACGAAGAGCGAATCGAATCTCTCCCCGACGCGTGTGTTCACGCATGGGGAAAACAAACATGTTTGCCGGAACAGCAAATGTTTGTTGATACAGTGAAGAAAAGATTTGTTTAGACAGCGAACGATTTGTTTGGACAGCAGAAAGATTTGTTAGGAGTATTAATTGTCCGTATATATCTGGCAAATAGCAATTCCCTTCATAGAGTGTTTCAATTTCGAAGAATCCGCACGAACTTTTTCCGGTTAACTTAATATTTCTGAAATTATGCCCGTGCGAAACACCTTGTATATGTATACATAAGGGATCGCGCAGATCCGAAGATACCACAGATAAATTGCGATCGATTTTTTAATCGCACGTAGGAAGTCTTTTTCTCCACAGTCTCCGGGAAGAAGATGCATTTCAACGTTCGACTTGACACGCTCGGAGGGTTGATTTCGTCGACGAGACCGGTCGCCGTGATGAGTACGCGCGTGTATATCTTGCGTGCGTGTTTTAGGCGGCGAAGGAGCTCAGGGCACGGGTGCACTCGAGATTTCAGCGCAGACGTTCTGTATTGCCACATTACGGCGAAGTATAGCGCGCGCTTTCGTCTCGCGTTTTAGCGCGAGGCTCAACAGCCGCGTCGCATAATACCGCAAAGTTCCGCTAAATGGAACCACTAGAGGGAGAAAGAAACGCTCGAGGTCCACTTCCCTCCGATTTCGTTCGTCAGACGACGGTATCGCTGAATTTCGGTCCTGTAACCTCGCGCGAACTTTAGTATTTTATCTTTCGGGTGTTCGCGCGAACACATTCGCCGTCGCCGTCGTCGTTCGTAGAGTGGCACGTTTAAGTAAGTTCCGGTCTGCAATAGGTGTTTTAAATCTCGAGCCTTGAGAAATTGAGCAATCACAGTTGATTATTCTCCTCACATTCGACTGTGATTGGTCAATTTCTTAAGGCTTAAAGCTTAAAACACCTATCGTACTTCTTGGAAAGATTAATAGATAATTTCAGATGATCCCCTCGAATATATTCACTTGAACCTTGAAATAATCGCGCGGGCTGTACATCATCGATGTCGAAGCGTGACTAAAGTCAATAGCCAAGAGAACGCTTCCTTACATTTCTTTCTTTCTTACGAATGTTGCGTCGGTGAATAATTTTCGGGGGCGGAATCGTCAAATTGTAAGTCGCTCGTTTCCCGAAATGAAATGAAGAAGAAAAGGCGCGACCTCAAGACAAGAATCCGTTCGATGGATATTGGCGACTTTTTCTTCGTTTATCGGCCGCGGCCTCTCGCATATACGAAGGATCACAGTTGAATACCACTGATCGCGATCGCGGTTGGCTACGAAGGACAATTAGATTAAAAGCAGCGCCTCTCGCGGCGGCTTGAGATCCATTAGTGCCCATTGTGCCACCCCATTTACACCCCCGCCGTCCATCCTCCATTGCTTCGTGCCCTCCTCTTCTTGGAACAGAACACCCGTCTCGAAGCCAGGTACTTATTCTCAATAGTAATATGCTCACTTCATACTTCTACCTCTTCGTCCTTCAACGCCTCCGTCTGCCTCTCCCGATGGGATCCTCTCCTCTCCTCTCCTGCCTCCGCCTCCTCGTTCTCTTTCTTCTTCTTCTTTCTTCATCTTATCCTTTTTTCTCATTTTTCAAGAGAGAGAGAGAGAGAGAGAGAGAGAGAAAGAGAGAAACTGCAGGTGGTGACGTCATTTGAGAAGACTTTTCCCGCTTTCTGCGAAAATTATTGCGAGCGGATGATGACACGCATGCATGAAAACCACCGTTAATGACGCAGCTGGAATGACTTCTATTAGTCCATCTGCCGGAATACGAAGACCTCATCGTCATCGTCGTCGTCGTTATCGTCATCCATATCATCATCATCGGCACTTATCTCTCCTGCGGGATTGTCACCCATAAATTTACTGCGGCATGAAAAAGCCACTATTTCAAAATCTGAGTTTTATTTGTTTGACACGTTGACTGCCACGGAACTTTTCACGATTCTGGTCTAAGAAGCCAATTTGATTTAATCAAGTAATGAAGCGACGAGATAACTCGTAGTTGGCGTCCTGAGCAAGTAAACAACCTACGAGACATCTCGTAGTTTGCAGTCAACGTGTTAATAACCCTGTATTGAAAAATAGTGTCATGCCTGTATCCAAAAATGATCAGGTGGAAGAACTTATACTTTCTACTATTTGCTAACTAAGTTTTGGAAAAGTAGATTATAATCTTGACACTGCTCCTTATTTTTACAACGAATAAAATTTACAACTCACATTTTCTCTTTAATAAATAAGAATATTTATGTCATATTTATTTAAGTCAATAATTTTATTCTCGAAATTTATTATAACAGGCAATATATACAAATTTTAGAATAAAAACATTTTTCAGCGTAAATACGGAGCTACGTTGTTTGACTTATTAAAAACAAAAGATGCGACTGTCACAAATTGGGATACCTTATTGATCCAATTAAGCTCACTTTTCAGTGCAGCACGAAGAGAACTATTTGTTCGCACGCGATTGAATCGCACAGATCTTCCATATTTTCACGTATAAACCCTATATTCGTCGTCTTCCGTCGTACTGTCGACGGGCGAGCATCGCGGCGGAACATTTTGTTACGGTCCTTCGCGTGTAAGCTCGGCGCGAAGGACTCGCGCAAAACTGTAGAGAATAAATTGGCTGCGTATTCGAAATAATATTCCTGAATATTTTGCGCAATACATAACCGGTAATAGCGTCGAGGTGCGCCGCAACGGTTTTGCGTAGGCGGAGACACGGTACTTAGGTAGCGAGTATCTATATGCGCGAGCGCGCACGTTCGCGCGCCCGTACGAAACCCGTTGCGATTTTTTTCGGCGCTAATAATTCGCCGAGTGCCATTGCCGGGGATTAATGTTGCTTCCGCGAAATAATAATCGCTCTCGTGTGCTACTCAATCCGTAGCCGTGGCGAATCTCTCATTTGGAACGATAAAACGGACGCGAACCAGGGGATGGATCCTCCGCTCTGCTCTTAATCTTGCCGTTTACGGCCACGTTTTAACAGCCGGTTCATCCGTTTAACGTTCATCCGTTAATTCCCGATGTAATTAATCGATAAGTGTAATTCTATCAGCGGCAAAATTTGCTGGAATCGTTATACGTCGCTTCGGGGACAGCGATTCGTATTCGAAAATCGGGCTACGTTATCTTACTCACTTACTGTCGTTTCCCCTTGATTTAGCGATAGCTTCTTCGCGCACGAACTTTTATTTTCACGCGATCAAACGTCTTTTTTTCTACTCATCGTTCCATGTAAGCTATTTTAAGATAACTTTACATTCCTTGACTTCATTCCGATGATGTTTCATATTTAATAACCTAATATTATCTTGACAATTTTTATATTCGGGGATCGCATATTGGGAGGAAATGATAGAAGCAATAAATTTGCACAAGAGATTTTATTCTTCAGTGAGATATGAGTTTAAATGACATTATTGCAAATAGATAGAGATTTGTAACAATACAAGTGCATTATTCGTGTTCTTTCGTGTAATTCTGATTGTTTCATCTTTCTTTTTCGTTTCTATTTTTCTTACTCGATGCTGCCTTTATCCTTTTATGCCTTTCAAAATGGATGGGTTGTTAAGGATAGCCTTCTAAAAATAAAGTAGTTTCTTTAATATCTCGCATCAAACGTAATCATCATATTACTATTTTTATAAATACTCACTATTCTTTGTATCATCCCTTTCGTCTAAATACAAAATGAAACAGAAACGATATTTATATATTTCAGAAGCGTATATATGTATTGTATGAAAGCATATATATGTATTGTATAAAAGCAATAATAATTACCTCCGTGAATATATCTTCGAAAAATATAAATATTTTATTAAGACGACCAGATGAAAATGTAAAAAATATACATTTGCAGAAGGTGTTCGACGTGACGACTAATTGATATCAATACAATTTCTATTAGATAAATTTTTCCTCTATTTTCGTATTTCTACGGTATTCGAAAACAATGGTAATAGTTATTGCTTTACCACATATAGCAAGTGTGCATTTGACTTTAACAAAATTTATATAATAGTTGAAAGGAGAAACATTTCGTTTGAAACAACATGATAAATGTATGTGATATGAGATAATCTCTAGCCATTGGTTTAGATCGCACATAATTGAAATATGTAATAAAAATTTAGCGTCGATTTGACAAAAGACGGAAGACGCTAAATATTTTGAATAACATTGATTTACAAGTTATACGTACCACAGCTTCTGCATCGGCATCTGCTCTCACTTCCGCTATATTGTACATGATCGTCACCATAAGGATTACAGCGAAGACTACTACAAAACTCGACAGTTTCATCTTGCAGTTTTTGATGACGGTGATGTTCGATATCTTCTGCACGATTAATGTTTATTCCCGGTGCATAGCGTCGCTTATATACGCTTTCCTGGATCATTACAACTGTCACTTCCATATTTTATTACAATTATATTTTATTGTGGCCTTCTTGCGTTGTGCGTTGAACACATTACGTAATATTTGAAAGATTAGATACCAACATCGCAAAACGAGCAAGTTGTAAAATTTTATCACGTATACGACGGTAATAACTCATACGCTGAAAAAAATACTGGTAATACTGAAAGACGGCGAAAGGTTATTGATAGCAACAGCTGATACTTTGATTAAAATATTATACGTCATCTAATTGTTATCAATAAATAAAAATGGCTTCAGTATCATATGAACTTTTGTGAGCATCTAATAATAGTTTCAACTGTTCGTGTACATAAAAGAAAAACCTAAAAATTGTGTAGTAGTAAAAAGTTTCAACGTAGAGAATGGTATAGCGATATTCATACATGACTCCGATTGTACAACGTCATAAGTTCGATCGTTCGAGACCGATCGGTTATGCGGTTGCAGGAGCGCCCTAATTTACAGGAAAGAGAACGCGAAACGTCCCGCTGGGATTTTCGCGCAAAGAGATGCCTCCTGCCGACGACGAAGACAGAGAGAAAGAGAGAAGAGAGAAAAAGGAAGAGAGAGAGAGAGAGAGAGAAAAAGAAAAAGTCCAGGAACCCTTGAGAATCTCTCGCGTTCACACGTTGTGAAGCTGGGTGTATGGTTATGCTTAAAAATTAGTGTCGTTATGACGCCGCGCTCCGACTCCGCGTACACACTGGGTGTACACACTTCATTAAGGCCATTAGGGGGCATCAGGGCATCCAGAACGCGTTCTGCAAGGCGATCTCGTAGCGATCTCATTCTCTCTCTCTCTCCCCCTAACTCTAATCGTCGTGGTTGTCGTCGTCGAGGTCTTTTCAACACCCCGCTCGAGGGGATCGTGGCCGACAATAATGGCTTGTACGCTGATAGGCTTACGCCCAGAAAAATCGTGGGCACCCTGAGCTACGGCTCTCTCGAAAAGTGATGTATACCTGCGGCTCGTATGGCTCGCAGTTGGGATTCGTATTTTTCGGGCGATCCGCGGTATCGCGTGACAAAGTGATACCGAGCGCGAGTGAGAGGGTCACAGTGACGGCTGATAATTCGATTTTTTTTTCTAGATTAGGCTGCCGTTTCTTAGATTAAGTTATAGGTCCAGCAACTAATAACTCCGCTGCTACTCGCTAAATTGCGACTCTTAATAGGCTAAAAATTGTGGCATTCCATATTACTCGATCATTCCACATTATCCACACTTTTTCTCTATTACCCTTTCGAAATATTAATTATGAGTGGGGGTCAAGTTATTAATTAAAGAAATGAACATAGTCCGGGAGGATGTCAATGCTTTTCGACATTTACAAATTCTGCGCGCACAGGGCACACACAGAGCGCTTCATAAGTTGATAATATCGGGCTCGCGCGCGAATCAATTTGGAAGCACGCTCGAAAGAATGAAGCCGTGTCAAACGTTGTTTGGCAATTTAATTTTATTGTACCTCGCGTTTGATTCCCGCGAAAAGCGCTTTTCATAAAAAAAGGGGGCTGGCAGGAGGCTTGGGGGGCGAGGCGAAGGGAGGGGTTGGGGGGAGTGGGATGCAAGAGAGGGACGGTCGAGCGATCGGATACACTACGGCTCGTTGAAAAGATCAAAGCGCATGGAATTCTAATGGATCGTGGAACGAGGCCTTTCACACTCGATCAATTTTCTCGAATGAAGCGGTTTTCGCGGGAATAAAAGGTGCATTAAGGCGCGCGCTCACGTGTGACCCCATGTCGCGGGCGTCTGCGGGCGATCTCGCGCGCGCAAGGGTCAAAAGTACCGAGCACCCCCGACCGGAGGAAAATTCAGTAAACGGAAAATGAAAAGTGAAAAAGATATAGTCCGCATGCCACGCGTGCACGTATGCGACCGTTTCTCCGCGCTCGGGAGAGTAGAAGTAGAAAAAAAGATTCTGCGTCACAGCGGGGCGACCGCCGCGCTTTCGGCTTTAACCCGGCCGAGGCGGAGTTGTCGTAAATTAATCGTACAGTTAATTCCGTCCTGTCGATGTACAATCTAATAAAGCGTGAGACACGAAAGGCTGTGACCACGCTTTGATAAAACGCCCCCGGCTTGCCCTCTCCTCCCTTCGTCCCTGCTTCCGTCCTTTGCCGCGCCGCTAATATTACATAACATTAAGCTGATTATCTATCTCGCGCGCGCGCACTCTTTTTCGTATATCCGCTTTTATCCGCTAGGTAGTTCTGGAAACCCGGCCACCTGTGTACATCTTTATGCGCCGATGCGAGGACGAGTCAAGAGTCAAGAGCCAGGCTTCAATTTTAATCAGCATATTATATTCCGTCCGACGAGGCGGCCCGTGGCAAAGCCGCGTGCGTGAAGAGGAGGAAATGCAAAACGAGATTTTCTGCGGCGGGGATCTCGCTACAGCGGCGAGAGAACGGCTTCTAGAATCAGTTCGAGGCCGATTAATAAGCTTCGATCTTCCGATCGTATGAAAAGTATACTGTAAAAGGGACTGTATATCGCTTTACTTTTCGTATCTTTTCACTCGAGACGACGCACCGTCTCTCGAATTGTGATCGAAGTGGTCGTCGAATTGAGATTTGTGTCCGCGTAACAAGTTAACCGGTCATTGATCTCGCGCAAGCCTGAAGAGAATCGCGACACAAAAGAGATCCCTCGTCTCGAACGGCGACGCTACTCGCTAGATGCTCGCTTCATTATCAAACCGCTTCCTCGCGTCTTCCGAGGACGCGGAGAAAGTGGAAGGGGAGCTTGGAGGTCTAGTCGCCGTACCGTATCGGTTTAGCCCTAAACGTACTTTCACGTTCGGAGGGGCGAGTTTAATGGCCGTTTAAGGGGATTTCGGTGGATAATTAGCGGTGGTACGGAAAAAAAAGAGAAGAGAAGCGCCGCGACGGCGTGTATGTGCTCCCTTTTCCTCTCTCTCTCTCTCCTTCTTTCTCGGTGTGAAAGCCGCTACAAAGAGGGTCGGTTACACGATTACACGGTGGGATATGCGCACCGCGCGAGACACCGTGGCCGACGATTGGACGCTTACGGGAGAGGCCGTGCAGCCGATTGGCCTCGAGGATCCGACACAGAATCCGCATCCTGGACACAACGGGCTCGGCCGCACGGAAGCGGTGCCCCGGAGGAGATCTTTTCGAGGGCCTCGAAACAGCGCCGAAACGGTTCGCTGCCAGTTCGCTCGACCTCCCGCGGCGACCGAGGCAGATGCGGACACCCGGTATACACCGGTGCACACTACCGCGCCGAATAATAATCTCTCGCGGTCGTGTTTGGCCACAGAAGTATCTTTTATTGTGATTTCATCCCGCCTCCCCGGCGAGGATGGGGGGGATCCCCCTCGTGCGAGGAGGCCGAGAGAAAGAAAGAGGAGAAGGAAGAGGTGTAAGCTTACAAATTTACAAGACTGCTTCTGGTGTTACGAGCCTCCACGTTCCACCGGACTATCCGTCGATCCGATGTTTCTGGACTGCACCCGACGTGTCTCGACTCGGGCACAGTGGAAATGAAAATTAGCTCCGGAGATGATTGATGCGATCGCGGCCGGATCCGAGGTGTGAAGAGAGCGAGAGTACTGTTCGAATTCAATGCGTTCTTTTACGGGATCGTATGTTCGTCGCTATTTTACTAAGTACCGGAAAGAGTTCGCGCGGATTCTTAGGTGAAAATTGAAACACTGAACTCTTTTTAAAAAGTAATTTTATTTGACGAAATAGTCGAGTGAAATGACGTTATAGAAAGTACCTTTTATAGAATAACGGTTCCTTAACATGATTCGATCGATGGAGTCGTATTACAAAGCTGGTCCTCGGAAGAACTAATGAAATATAAAGAATTAAGGTACGTCGAGTAATATAGAGACTGTATTTTTCTATTTTAGTGTCAATTTTTTCGTCGAATTTCCAACCGCAACGATATGTTAGGACGTGTTCGCGTAAATGCGCTCCGGTCGTTTTAAACATTTTAATCGAACCTCCTTTGCGCGAAGACCAGAGCTGAATGTAGGACGAGGCAAGGTGCTCCGCCGGCATCAGACGTGTTATTGATTTCATCTTAATCAGATCTCAATATCTCAATTACGTTTTGAGCCGGGCTTTCCCATTTGTTTGCCGTAGAGATTTTAAAGCCAGGGTCTATTGTCTGCACGCCACCCCTGAGCTTCCCGCACGGACTTAACTTTTCATTCTCCTGTAAATTGCAGGTTCTGTATTACGGGTATGGAGCACGGGTGTAAATCGAATGAAACAATGGAGGCTTCCGTCTGCTCCGATCCTCGAACCCTGCTTATCCGCCTATCGCGTCGTCGTCGACTCGAGAGAGAGAGAATTTAATTTTAACTCGAATCGCGCCGGCCTGTCAGCAATTATTACCTCTTCTACGTTTTTGCGTCTGCCGGAACTCGAATAGTGTCCAGTTTCCTCCGTTTCGGCGCTACGAGCGAGTGTATATACCGATTCCGTTTTATCCGATCCCGGCGAAAAAATGTCCACGACGCCGCGTTGGAAATATTCCGGATCGTTAATTTTTTAATTCCGTCGACGCAAAACCCCGTTGAAATTAGATGAAGGACACTGGAGATTTTACATCACCTCGCTCTGTCGCGCAAAATTTTACTTTCATTTTTATTGCTCACGCGGAGAAAAATAATTTGCTGGCTCAACAAATTTTACGCTACTCACACATACTCAAGTTCATATTTATTAACGTGTTTCCGAAAAATTGCACCGCAATATATTAGAGTCGAGGTGACTTGATTAATTAGTTGACAAGCTTATTTTTTACTATCTACGCGTGTTTAAGTTTACACCTATTTAATGTCCATTTTTATAATTACTCTGCGTGTATCATCTTTAGTGGCAGTTAGTTACCTAGTTGATTGAAATCATTGATTGCGTTTACAACTAACTATATTTAACGGTTGATTTTGTTCCTTATTTTTCTCTCGCCTCCTCTCATTATTTTGCTTTTTAATGCGAGAAGGCGAATAGATACATATGCACAAAGTGCACGCCTGGCAGGGACTGTGTGTTAGCGTCAGAATGTCCAAAACTAGCCATGTAATTTTAACTTTATACTATCCTCGATCTTTGCCACTTTGTATCGCGCATGACCGCATCCTGGTCATAAAGATGGTCTTTGTAAGCTTAAGAGATGAGCCCCTAGAATTTCAGTAAACTGCTCTACTGCACTCTACGCCGCAGGGCGAGTCGACGAAAAATGTTGCACCGTCGCTTCACCGTCAATTCCCGCGAGCCGCAAATCCCGAAGAGTGCAGTTACACAGCGCGACACCCTTCGCGGAAAACGCCCGGAAGAGCCCCGCGAGAATTGGCCGGATCGCTGCGAGCCGCCGCAGGCTGTGGTCTCGCGAACGGATTAACGAGCCGGTATTGTTATTTAATTGATTCCCGAGTCCGTCCAGGGCAGAGCGGGCTAATATGACGCTTCCTACGGACTAATAATACATTATGCCGAGACCGGCGAAAGACGGCCGCACGTGGCGACACGTGGCGGCGCGCCCGCCGCGCGCGTCGTTCGCGTCCTTTTATTTAATTAGCGCGACTTTATGAGTCGCCTCGTGCATATTAGCCGACGCTCCGTTTGCCGCCAATTTGACAGACAGATGGGATCCACGTCGTGAATCACGCGAGAGAGAAGAACGGAGACCGGAAGAACTCTTGGATCGCGTTCGGGAATCCCGTACGTGGTGCGTTCTCGTGATTTCGAAAAGTGGGAAAGTAGTGGGGGGTGTCTTCGTCCTGAGTCGGAATTTTCGCCATGTTATGTTAAACCTTTAATTCGACAACGTAGCAGGAGCTAAGATAGTAAAACAGGTTCAATTTCAATTCTAATAATATAACTGTTACTCTTCGACTCTGATAAAAATTCATGAAAATTCACATATGATTTTATATAATTATATATAATCGTATATAATCATTTTTCCCCGGGAACCCGCACCGACTTCCTCTGCTTTCTCATCGAGTGGCACCCTGGAGTGCGTCTCTCGGAGGGTTTCCGAACGACGCATACGAATGCGCATTGCACTGAGTGTTTCCGAACGGCTGGTGTGCACGCACGGATTCCGGAACGCAACCTGATCCGTCGTCCGAGGATCGCGTATTCGCGCGATTATCGCCGCGTATCCGCGGCTGAGGACGCCTCTCTCGCGAACATACACCGGGAGGGGGCAGCGCGGGGGGTGTAATCGAAGCCGCGGGTTCGCTCGAAACACATCTGTGTGACGTTTTTTACCCTGATCTCTCTCATAGCGAGCCCCAAAGCCGACCGACCGGCCGGCTGTGGGTGGTTGGCTGGACGGCGGCGCGAGCGGAGCGCGCTTTTTACGCGGAAACGCATCCTCTCGTCACTTTGGCGTCGCTTTTCGCCGCGGAAAAAGCAAGCGTCGACGATGCGTCGTTTACACGGTCGTCGCGACGGTACGCGCGCACACGGTGGACGCGCGCGCGCGTCCTCGCGCCGCCCACTCCCATACTCGCCGCTCGTCCCAAGCAGAGGCGCACGTACGTGCACTCACACTACATACATACACACATGACACACACGTGCACATATGTATGTGTGCGAGCGAGCGAGCCGCGATCGCGGCGGCAAGTTCCATTCACGCATACACTCGCTCGCAAACAGATTCCCGGCTTGAGTCGAATATATTGAAATAATCTGGGCAAATACGACAAGTTCGGTTATGAAATTTGCCGAAGGGCTTGCGAGCTCTCGGCTCCTGTCTCTCTCTGGCCCGATCTCGCCTCCCCCCTCCTCTTCCTCCACCCCGTCGGCGGCGTCTCTCCCCCGCCTCCCCCGCGGCACCGCTCAAACCCCACGTTGCTCCTTTACCTCTTCGTCGTCGCTGGTCCCTCTCTTCGTCCTCCTCGCCACTTGCACTACCCGTCGCATCGCGAATCTCTCCCCGACCCGCCTCGAGTGATATTTGCTCAAAATCGGTTCAATAGCAACTTGGGTATTCGCCTGTTCCTCTTATACGTTTCGGCTACCCCCCGTCTCGTATAATGTATACGGACGCGAGTATGTGTGTGTGTATGTGCACACGCCTCGTCATCGCCGCAAACCGCCGCGGCGCGAATCTTGAGTTGTGTGTCGCCGAGGGCCCGCGGAAAATCGCTCGACATATCCTTCCGTGCAAAATGTCCGATCTCCGTGTCCCTCGGAATGACGAGGGAGGGTGGGATGAAGGAGGAGGGGGGAATGGAAATCGCTTTCACGTCATTAGAAATTGCGCCGTGTGCGAGCGTCTCGCCCACAACTCGCGTTTCCGAGCACACGCGCGCGCCGAAAGTCTAATTTTCGTTCTCTTATTGGACGCAATTAACATTACGGGCGGAACGTCACAGTTAATTAACCCGACCGCGTTAATAAACAGGACACAATATACAATAAAACATGATGTAACAAAATTTGATATAAATTATAATTATAATAATATAATACAACGTATAATTTCATTGGAGAGGCTCGCTCGGATGAGGAGCGCAAAACGGCGGGAGGAAGAGGGATCAATTTGAAGGGGAGAATATATCGATATCGCTCGCGACAACTCGGCGATGCTTCGCGTTAATGACAGGGTTCAAGGGAAACAGTTTCTGCGTGCGCAACAATAAAGGGAAATACAATTCTCGCGCGTTATCCGTCGTTTGATGCGCGCTTTACAAAACCCGCGCTCAATTGCGAACGTCATTCGTGCATGTAGAACGAATTAACCATTTAACGATCTCATCTCATTAATGACGGGTGTATTAATCGAGCGCTCGATCGTAAGTACCTGTGCGTGCGTGCGTGCACAATAAAGCGGCGAGATGCGCGCATGAAACGTGCGAAACATATGAGCGTAACGTGGATTTATAACGCGCGTAGTCGAGCAGAAATCGAAACCTTTGATACACCGGGTGGGACAATTAAACGCTAAACTACCCCTCGAGGGCACGGGGCGCGCCCCTAATGCGCTCTTTATGGCGACTTAATGCCCCTAATATTGCATGCGACCCTTGTTTATACCAGTTCAGCGCTTCCCATTTTCGTCCTGTTTTCACTTACGGTACACCCCGGTACGCTGCATACGTACAATTTGCGAGATAGAGATATGCATATGCGTCTCGCCCTCGTCCTCGCCTCCTCGCGCTTTTCCCATGCAAATTTACGTTACTTGCCCGACTTCTCGCCCGCGTGAGGATTTAGCAGCGGCGAAAAATCCCGCAGCTTTGTCGGGGACGCGTTAAACTTGTACGTTGTACAAGTCGTGCACGCATCTCGGCGTTTCTACGGCGGTCGAGGCGATCCTTTTTTCGCGTTTTGTCGATAAACTAAAAAAACAACGAAAGAAATTTCGACGCTTACGTCGAATTTTTCATTCGTCCTTGTGAACCCGAGTCGAAATTTTGATGCTACTCTGACGCTCTTAAAAATAGTTTGCGCCTGCTTAGACGGTCTATAGACTGATAAAAATTTACTTTGACGATATTGACACTTTTTAACTTCTTCTTTGAATCTTTAATTCTTCAGATCGAATTTTAACGCTACCTTCATCGTTCTATTTTAACGCTGAAACAGCGAAATCGGAAAATTTAAGACGTCATCAGGGTCAAAATAGGAGTTATATGATATTATTAGAATTGAAACTGAACCTATTTTACTATCTTAGCTCCTACTATATTGTAGAATCAAAGTTTTAACACAGGACCAAAATTTCGACTCGGCAATCGCCTACTTCGAGAAGCAAGGATGAGCTTTCGCGGAGAGAGAGAGAGAGAGAGAGAGAGAGAAAGAGAGAGAAACGTGTTCGTAGTAATTGAACGGTAAGGCTCTCGCGAAATTTCCATTTCTTCTTACAAGCGACGCTGCCGCGGCGAAAGCGACCCGCCGGCGAACTCAATGGCGAAATTCAATAACGGGAGCTTATCAGGATCCCGGATGCTCCGCAAGACTCGGCGGGAGTCAACGATTTCTCTTTACGACACGGTGGTGGTTTATTTAAAGGGAACGATCGCGGGGTCGTGAGACAAACAACGTCGCCGTCGCCGCCGCCACCCTTTTGCACAGTTCGCTGATTGTCGCTCGCTCCCCATTGAGAACCCCTGAGAACCCCGGGAAACGGCATGGGAAAAGTTGATGTTGTGTTTACTGTCGAGATCAACCCGCCGAATAATGTAATGCAGACGTCTCTATTGAATCGTACCTAATATATCTGTCAGCGATGGCGCGCCTCTGTCGTCGTTCCTCTGTTTGATCAAACCTCGGCGGTCGGCCGTCGTCTTGATTAAATTACTAAGTTACGGGTTACTTACGTCCGGGAGCCACGAGGAAAAAAGGATCGCACTGTCCGGTCTGATCGATAGCTCGGAGGTGCGTTTCGGCCGTTAATTGAAAAGCGAGCGGCTCCCTGAGCCAACGCAATCGGCGAGGCGAGCGTCACTCGCACTGGAAGAAAAATATCTGGTATTTGTAACAGTGATCATCGTATTGAAAGAATTAGAGTCGAAAGGACTGATTTTTCTAATAAATATTACTAGAGGAGTATTACTGCGAGTAATGTGGAATAATCGAGTAATATGAAATACTACAATTGCTAGTCTGTTAAATGTCGCAATTTGGCACATAACAGTGGAATTCTTGGCTGCTGTACCCTTAATCTTGCTTACAAAGTGGCATCCAACACTGAGACAAAAATATAGTTATTTCCGGGGATAACGATATCCTTTTTCCATTTCCACCACAAAAATGGTCAAGAAAATTATTTCTCTAATAAGTGTTAGTGTCAGTGATAATAACCTTACATGTACGTTGCTACTATTTTTATGGTTAAAATAAAAAAAACAGATATCGTTGCTCCCGAAAATAACTATGATTTCTTTCAGTGTATGGATACGTTTCGCGTAGAGGCGAGACTCGCGATTCTGATTCCAATGATTAATTGATTTATTCGATTTGATTTGATAGTAACGTGAAACTATAAACTTGACTATGGGAAAATATAAACGAGTGGACGTACAAAGGAAAGAAATCGCGTACACTGAAGAGAAAATGAATTTGGCTGGATTTATCTGACAATGGATAACCAAGCACGTTTTGGTCGAAGAAAACAAAATTTCTAGTTTTCACAAATCAAATTTGGTCCTTGTGATCAGAAATTCTGTTTCCTCCAAACAAAACGCGTTCGGTTGTCTATTGTCAGGCAGGCCCAAATCAAACTCACTTTTCAATATATTCGCGAGAATTCAATTTGAACGAAGGCATTTAATTAAAAACCTGTCGAGTCGCGTGAAGATAACATTTTACTGTTTCTTTCGGAATTCATAGTCACACATTTCGCTGTACGCGTGCGTATGCGTGTGTATGTGTGTGTGTGTACGCGCGCGCGCGCGCACGTTGATTCCTCGTCACGAGTATAGATTAAAAATATAATTGCAGACGTAGCAGATCTCGTCCACGAAGAGTGAAACCATAATAACAACGTCATATTAACAACGTGCGAAGGTCCTCTAATGAAAATATGGCAGCGGACATGGTTTTTTTCCGCTGTGCAATTAACGTCGGTGCGGGTGTCGACGTAATTTGCAATTTCCACGCTTTTATCGTTTATCGTAAAGGGCCGACGGGGTTAAAGGACAAAGTTATCCTTTGAAATAATAGCAACGCGTCACCTAAAAACTCGCGAAGTCCCGCGATGCTAGCGAGCGAGCGAGCGAGCGCATTAATTCGCCGTGAAAGCCGGCCGCGTCGCAAATGGC
Organism: Dinoponera quadriceps; assembly: GCF_001313825.1. NCBI lineage: Eukaryota > Metazoa > Arthropoda > Insecta > Hymenoptera > Formicidae > Dinoponera > Dinoponera quadriceps. The sequence continues at coordinate 2,151,254 of NW_014554712.1, read as the reverse complement.
TTGACACGATTAAGAGCTATATGTTTCGTGAAAGACGAGTCAAAGAAAAAGAGAACGGCAGAGATAGAGAAGGAGAGAGAAAAACAGAGAGAGAGAGAGAGAGGAGTGGGGAAGAAAAAAATAGAGAAGGAGTGAAAAACAGGGAAGGGGAGGAAGAGAGGAATACACACACACACACACACACATACACACGTCATACCAGTAGCGCGCAGCTATCCATCCTAAACAAGTTAAAGTCGTCTCGAGCATAAATCTGAACGGAATCACTTAATTGAAGAACGAGCAAGGAGTAAGATGCTCTCGCGCCGCGCGGCGATGCGCCCTGTGTGACACCGGAAGGACGTGCAAGGATTTTTTTTCGGGGGGTGAAGCGCGCGGCGGTGTCCGGCGTCACTTTTACATGACTCGCACTCGTTAAAACCGTCATAGGAGGAAGCTCACAAATCCGTCCAGCCGGGTGCATTGATTTCCGGCTTAAAACTTAAGCTCCCCGACTGGCAAAACTAATAACTGCTCGGCAAGGCACCTTCCCCTGCCTTCCCCCCTCTACCCAGCAAACCTCCCCTCCCTGCCACGCGCTCTCTCACCCTCGTACTGTCTCTAATATTTTTCAGCGTTAGGGGATTTTTTAGAAAGTAATTCTCGGAGGGTGACGCGGAATCTTGACGCCTCTCTCTCTCTCTCGGCGACCTTTAATATTGAACGTCCAACCGGCGGCTCGTCGATTGTGCAAATATCGCAGCTTAAGACTCCTGCTTCTCCCTTCTCCACCTCCAGTTGACGAAGTTGGTCGCGTGGAGGTGTCCGAAACGGGACTTCCGACATGCGATCGAATGCGCGACGACACGATCGCGGCGACTTGTTTAATTTACACACAGTGTTTACCGTTTCGCGTAGAGTTAGCGCGCGCGCGCGATCGCGCGGAATGACTCGCTAAAACGCGTGGATGATTAATGAATCGCGACGGCGGTGGACGTATCTCCTCCTACGACGGAGTCCCCTCACCGATCATCGCGCGGGGTCGCATTATAAATCACACGCGATATTCTCGCCCCCTCCCGTTGTCTCGCCTACCTCCCTCCCTCGCTCGCTCACGCGCGATAACAATCGTAATTGTAGCCGCGCGATAACCGATCTGAGCGAAAAAGCACATATCCCGCGGTGTCGCTAACGATCGTTATTTCTTGATCGCCATAAACAACACGTCGCGACGGCCGTCTCCCCGCCCGTTGCGCGGCCCCCCCCCCCCGATGCTTTTAATTCTATTATCTCGCGATATTTCTTGGACCACTTTACACGCGGAGATTTCCGCGAGATATTTACGGCGACTTGAACGGATCGCTTATCCCTTCGTCGTTGAAGGCGCGAAGTAATTCGTCATTAACGTGGAAGTTACGGATGAAGCGTTGGCGTGCGCTAATAATAATAATAATATCGTGCTCGTAAGAAAGAATTTTCATCGGGCTGCAACAATGCGTCTCCATTTATGATAATTAGCCCGGTATTTATTCGCCCGGTGTAATCTATCGGACGGTGGATTCTCGCGAGATATTTATGGCGGTGTCCGATAAAACTAGGTCGCCTCACTGAAGCTTATCCTCGTCTTTAGACGCGCCAAGTAATTCGTCATTAACATTATGGCCGGTGGAACGTTGGATGCGCTAATAATAATGTTACCACTCTTTCTCTTACTTGGTCGTTTACATCGGTAGCCTTCGTTGCCTCTCCTTGAATTACATTCATTTGTGCGATTGATCTCTTTTCTTCTCTCTGTATCCGTTTATTCCATTGTATCGATTTATCTATCAAGAGCGTCCGCCACGATCTCGCGTCGGTCGGTAAACTTCAACGTTCTTTACCGGGGCCACTCGGCTCTGTCTCACACCGTCCGGTCGATCTCTTCTCTCTCGAGTGGGTCTCATGTCTCACTTAAGCCGCGCACAATACGGCAAATGAACCGAATTTGCGAAACTCGGCGATCCGTGAGCGTTGGTGGGTTCTCTCCACCGAAGTCTTTAGTGGCCCCGACGCGCGCGGATCATCCACAGGCGTTAGAGCTAACACCATTCAAGGTGTCGAGCGAGAAAGAGGTCGGCGATCCCACTCGCGCGGCCCCTCGCAGGTACTCGCGGTGGAAACCCTCGCCGAGGATCCCGAGGAGTTCATTACGCGCACCTGCGTGGACGGCTGCTTCTCCCTTCGGGATCCCCGCGAAGAAGTTTAATCGAGATGTCAACCTTTCCCACGCGAACTCATGTCATCTCGACGGTTTCGTTCTTCGACGTTACTAACAGAAGTTCTTCAATGAAATAAAACATGTGTCCTTTTTAATCTTCCATTACCTATTACCGCTGCGTCTTTTGGTCGCTTTCATCTTGCCGGGTACCTTAATCTTCATCGTACAACTTTGCGTCCAATAAAGCATTATTATATTATTATTATTACATAGCCTCACGACCGACACTGAGACGTTTTCCTTTCTTCTTCAATAAATTTGCTCTCGACGAAGAAGTGTGAGATCTCGCTGCCCGGAACAGTCGATTTTGACTGTAGTCCTTTTTTCGTGAGATGGCAAACACAGTCCTCCAGTTGTGCTTACGATACTTTGTACTATTGTAAGCAGCTGTCATCGAACGGAGATCGTATATTTTGACAGTTCGGATTCGTCAAGGGGTAAGTAACTGTGTGAGTGATTTATTGGCGGTCGGTGGAGCGGAGAAGAGGCGGAGTGGTGGACTTTTGACAGTCCAGGTGGATCGGATAAAACGCGCCCCTATCCAACCATCTACCGCCTCAACGAAACTTAAAAAATGTGCATATGTATACACAATAATTTGATATCACTGTAATATTCGAAATAAATAATACATCTATTCTTAAGTTTCCCTTCTTTCGATCAGTCGGCGATGGGAAATGAGATGAATCGAAATTTGAAACATTCTAACTATCCGAAAACACATCGCCTATTAAACTCTTGCGTAACTCTGTGTCGCATTAACGTGCGATCTGATATCGTTAACAATTCTTTCAATGTATCAACTGTCAGCTGGAACATGCAAACGGTGTTCGCCGGTTCGTCGCTTCCTCCCGGCGGCGTGTTGCCGGAGGAAGGTGCAAAAATTGTCGCAGAGCCGTTTTCGACGCGCGTTTTCCGTCATTCGCGCGGCAGGTTGTTATTCTTTTTTTTTTGTTCAAACTGCATCGGAAACCCACCATGAACCGCTGCTAGGAGGGTAGGCAGGGACGAAGAAACAGAGGCGTCGGGAATTTTCGTAATCACTGGCCGAGGGAAAGCAATTCAATGGCGCGTCACGCGGAAATTGTTGGGCAGTATTTGCGAGATTAATGAGTTTCATAACGCGCTAACGACATTCACGGTCAAAACGAAAAGTAGATTACGCGGGTGAATTGGGATAGGGTAGGACGATGGCGAGTGAGCGAGCGAACGAGGCGCGGCGGAGGGACGGGCACGCGCAACGCTCTCGGGCCATCTGCGAGTTTTGGTGACGATGATTTCACTTGATGAGGCCGTTGGTACTATTGTGAAAACGTTCCCCAGGGCGGGCCGCGCAATTTTGTAGCGCGCGGTGACGATTTAAACCGACCGCTCGCCGTCGTTCTCGTAACGAGCGCAACGGATACTGGATGGATGAATGAGATTTTATCTTGAGGAGAGAGAGAGAGAGAGAGAAAGAGAACGGCATTGCCGCGTAATTTTCATCTCAACGGAAATGACTTTCTAACGTGATACAGTCGCGAGTTCATGAAAATTAAGGCGATTCTCAGATATCGAAATTCAGATATCTCTCATCTCGCGATAAATACAGTCCCTGACCATATTATTAGACGCACTTTAATCCTTTAATAGAATACAGATTAGGAGGAGAAGAAAACTACTAATTTTACTTTTACCCGATTAGAGTAATTTTCGGTGCTAAACAGCGCTTTTACCTTTGCAACCTTCCGAGGTGTCAAATCACTTGTTTCATCTGTAATTTTTCTAAACAATATTAGTATTTTTCATACAGAAACTTATTTTTCTGTTAGTAAGCAAAGAATTTGAAGTTTCAAGTCACGAATAGACAAAATGAAATTAAATTTCAATTGACACATATTCAAAACTCACGACTGTTCCCGTTACTATCAACGATGCAACAAGCGCGGGTTCACATTTGTTCAAGATCATTGTAACAGCCAAGTGAAATGACGTCATAAAAAATACCTTTTGTAGAATAATGGTTCCTTAAAATAATTCGATCGAAGGGTTAATCTTTCGGCTGAAATTTGTTCATCCGGTGTTACGTGTGCATGCGAATTAATAAATTTTGCAATTGCAAATTAACCGCGCCATACGAGGACAATTGCAGCGGTTTCAATTGCAAATCAGCGAAACCAATTTGAGTGTAATAGTTATTAATAATATTAATAATCTGCACGCGAAGAATTCGGCCTGGGGCCTTGTTCTGTAACTTGCAACGAAAATTTCGTTATCATTAACGTACATATTTTGCGATATACCTGTCTGCGCAAAAACGCCTGTAACGTATATGTTGAAACGGAATAAGGGTGCGTCTTTGATCGCGTTTGCTTTCAATTATTTTGCATTTCCTCGACTTGGAAAATCTATTGACAGTTTACAACATTGCGCGACATTATTATTGGATTTTTAGACGCGAGAGAAACCCGCGACAGAGCGCCATTCTTCGACAGTACAGGCGTTATTTTTTTAACAAAGTTACTGAAGACATCCGACGTGATAAAATACGAGTACNGGGGGGGGGGGGGGGGGGCGATGTGCTGTTGCTGTTTCGACGGAAGCGGAAGATCCGCCGTTTCGATCGACGTAGCGTCCGCGGACGAGATCATAGTGCCGAGGAGTTTCGCGAAGTGGAGCGCGTTACGAGCTTCGGTAGCGAGAAATGAAGGAATATTGCCCGGGAACAAAACTGTTTCCAGGCTCCCCCATCGAGAGGTCGCGTACACGAAACAAAAAGCCGACCAAAAAAAAAAGAGAGAAGGGAGAGTCGCGAAACTGTGTTCACGAAAATGTGTCGAGCACAAGAGCTGCCTATGCAACGCGACGTCACGGTCACTCGTTTCGTCCTCTGTCTCGCCCTCTCTCCCTCGCACTCTCTCTCTCTCTCTCTCTCTCTCCCTCCTCTATCTTTCTCTCCTTCTCTCGTCCACCCGCATACTCCCCCCTCTCTCCTGTCCCGGCGAGCCTGCACGCATTTTTTTCTTTAATCTAATCTATCGACAATTTGACGGGCGAAAAACTCGTCGCCATTTTTGCCCGTCCCCGGTATCCCCCGGCCGGTCCCCCGGCCCTTCCTTCCACCCCCACGTGGCGCGGCGTAAAGCTATTAAAATTCATAACCCCGGACATACGCCGAGGGGTTAAAACGCGTAGCGCGCCACGTCGAAGAGGCAGAGAACACAGGTGATGCGGGGGCGGCCAGCGGCGAGGACGCGGGGCACCGGGAGGAGACACGGGACACGGCGGAGGAGACGGAGAGCGAAAAGAGCGAAAGAGAGAGAGAGAGGGAGAGAGAGAAAGAGACCGAGAGGGAACGAGCAGGTGAGGGGTCGAGAGGGGGGCCGAGAGAGAGAGAGAGCGAGAGGGACCGGGGACGGTCAGGGCTCTTGAAATGAAGTAACCGAATTTGCGGACTCGTGCTCCGCGCTCCGTGCTATAGTCCGGGCGCAAAACAAGAGACTCCGTTGCCCTGGCACGCCGCCCGCGGCTGAATTTTGAATATGCATTGCTTCCCGGTGCAGTGTCGCATCCATATACATGTGGCCTCACGTCTTTGTGTCGGCACGCGTGTATTAGGTGCGGGGGCTGGTCAGAGGGGGTCGGGTAGGGTCGTCGGGGGCGGGGGGTGCGTTATGTCCAGAGAACGGACAATGAGGTCCTATTGGATTATACCGACCTCTTTGGCCCGGGTCGAGCGCGAATCTCCATTAAAAACTTCAAATTGCAGGCCCGACTCGGGCCGCACGTCCCGGCTCTGTAACGTGGTTCCACGCGAAGCGCGCGCGAACCGGCGCGTCGCGATACCGCTCTCGTTGATGTACCGAGCCGAGAGTTACCGGATGCCTGCTCGGTCATTAGGATGCGAGAGCTCGTCGCTACGTGCGGTGTCGTCCGCGCCTGGAGCCTCTTCCGAGTAAAGCGAGTATCCTCCCGTGCGGGCGGACTCGGGGGAGAAGGAAGAGAATCGCGTCTTTACTACTGAAATATATCCGTACAAAGAAGTACCGGGCTTCGAGAAGTGAAACCGACAGAGAGGCCAATTTTAGGAAGTCCTCTCTTTGTCGTACATACGTGCCGCTCTCTTTAGAAAGAAATAGGTACGGGTGTGTGGGTAGGTAAGTAAGAGATGGGTCACCTTAAATATTCATCTGTCTCATGCATGTTTTATATCCATAGGTATTATAAACGGGTGAACCACGCAACATTATCAGCTTAGTTTATTCTGCCGTTAGTGGATCGCTTGAAAATTTTTCGTCTAGTATGACATAGTTCAAAGTGAGCCTTATTAGACAGAATTACGTTAAATTACGTTAAACGACTTCACGATGAAGAAATAAGCACAGAAATATGTTAAATTGACATCATTCATCTTGTTAACACATTACTTTTTAACGTAATCATCTTCTTAAAGTAACATAAAAATTTCAATGTTATAAAAGTATGTTTGTAACATGAGATTTCTCGTCGTGCTATTTCATTGATGCTGGAACCTTTTCTACCTGTGCGTATCTCCGCGTAACATCACTCACATCGCGATAAACACGCAATGTGAACGAGGAGGAGCGAAATGCGCTCTGGTTTGGGTTCGAATCTCATCGTCAGACGCGATGATATGGAAGTATGTATTTTTCCGCTCGGCACCTAGCGAATTTGCATGTTTAAAAGGTCAACCGAGGCATACTTTATTCCCTCGCTGATCATCCGTCGTTAATGATCGATCGGCCGATGAAACTATTTAACGACTTCACGATGAAGTCGAATTATATTAAATAAAACGCTTGATCACGTTCGCTCGAAACGATTTATCCCGCGCGGATACGCGCGCGCTAGCGATTTCGCGCATCGGAACACTCAAAGTGTTTCAATTTGCTTGCTTCTTTTTCTCGGTGAGGCTCAAACAATCGCGCTCCCCGCTTATTTTCCCGGGAACACTTTAAGCTACAGACTGAAGGAAAAAAAACCGAGAAAAAAAAATATGGCTTTGAATCCGTTACGTTTTTCACCGCTTTGAATCCACACGTTTGTCACCGGGCGACGAGAAAAAAAAGTCGCGACGCCTGATCGTTAACAAAACGCGACACATCACGCCGGCCGGAGGAGAATTCGTCGGGAGAGCGCGCGGAAGTATTCGCGGACGTTCGGACTGCTGGAGGTGTCCAATGGAGAGCGATCAAATATTTGCCAAACAGGATGAGCGTATCGCACAACGTCCGGGCGCGCGCGCTTGTATATATATTTTCTAATAATTGATACAAATCCGACCGCCGATTACGTTCTACGGGTCGACGAGCGGCTAACCGTCGGCTTAATGAAATTCCATACAGGCACGGCTGCTCTTTCTCACGTACGCGGGATTTCGCATCATGCCAAATTAATATGTTACTAATTGTAAACACGGGATTTACGTGGTGCGTTATGGAACGGCCGATTTCGCGATCGCGTTGCGCCGCGTTGCGCCCCGCGAGCGGCCGATCAACGGCTGTCGCGTGTCAATAAGATTAATTTCTGTGCGGATTATTCGCAGTAATTGGAGGTAGAGCGAGCGGGCCCGGCCGGGACGCGTATGTTGAGCTGATTGATCGTGATTTGCGACGGTGTGCGCGATAAATTGGACGCTCCGTCGATCGGTGGGATCGAGCGATCGGCAACGAGCGATCGCAACTGGCACGACGTTGCGTCCTCGATTTCATAAAAGAGTTGACAAAATTTTCCTCACACGCCGTGCATCGTGCGTGTGCCGCGCCTAATTACAACCAGTGGACGGCTGTCGTTCGAGACTTACCTTCGTCAACGATCGCCTTACCGACGTGGTGGACGTCGGTTCTCGTCGACGATGGTAGAACGCCGGTATTCGTCGACCGTCGATGGTACCGTACCGTTCGCGGTAACGTCCTCATCGATTTTCGCCGGCTGCGCCGGTACATCGCGCCGAGCGATTCGATTCTCCGCTGCTAAGCGGCACCGCCGGTCGTGTCTGCGTGTGCCTGCAATTATATTTTCAAAAATTACAAAACAGAGAAGCCGCACTTTTCTCGTCGATATTGTTAATTCAGCGCACGTGGACCCTTCGGGTTTGTTTTTCACTTTGAAACAACCGTGGACGTGCGAGTCGATACGTAACACGCCGCGTTCGACATTTCGATATGTTTTTTAATGTCGCACAATAAACATAAATATTTGCGGGAACTCTGCCGGCAGAATTGGACGATCGATGGGAAACGAAGACTCGCGAGGAGGGATTCGGTGAAAAGTCGGGCAGAACGTTGGGAGATGCGGAGAAACGCTGATTTCATGAAATTCACGAAATATACACACACCTGAATTTCTCTAACGCGGTTCGTTATTTGCGATAGTAATGGGTTCTAATGCGGACAAACCTGACCTGGGCGTGCTTTGATACTTCGTAGTCGCCATAACGCGGCGTCTGGCAGTGCACCGTTATAATTACGGAGTAGCAATCAATTAGTACACCAATCATGCGTTGATTAAGGGGTCGATTGGAATGTAATGGGACTGTAGGTGGTCACTGATAATTAACGTTGGTGGAAACCGCCCGATGCGTACTGCGTAAAATCAAATACCGGCGACCCCGCCTGCCTACGAAGCAGGAAACGAAATATTCGACTCGTGCGATTCGACCTCGATTTCAGACTTCTGATCACGCGGAGCCGCGCTGCTAATTCGTGATTCCGGCGTTGAAAATATTGACGTTACTCGCGCTCAATTGGTATTTCAAAAAAAAAAAGGAAAGAAGAAGGAAGAAATCAAGGTATGACTCTTCTGTTTTCATGCGGAATATTAATTTCGGGATATGGTCGCGCTTAAATGTTCTATTTTTTTACACAGCACGGAGAATACTCGCCGTGAGATGACAGAAATAACGAGCGATAAAAAGTAATAGAGCGACGATTTTAACACAAGTCGCGATAAATTCGCCACGTTTACCTCGCGCTGCTCGCTCTGCTTTCTGCTTTTTTTTTTCTCTCCGCCAACTGCGGAGAAGGATGGTGGAGAAGCTCGAGATCGGTGCGCGAAAATACCTCCGAACCTTTCGTAACAAAAAAAGAGAGAGAGAGAGGGGGGGGGGGAGGGGGGAATAAATAAAAAAGTTGCAAGTAAAAACGAACGCGTCGCGCAGGAAATCATCGATCTGTCCATCGCCGTTTATCAAAGCTCGATGCGGATGATAACGCCCGACGCGGCTCCATAATCGAGAGCGAGCGAGCGAACGAGCGAGGGAGCGCGCGCGCGCGAGCGCGAACGCACGAACGAGCGAGTCGCAATTCCGGCATCCTGCGAAATATAAAAGCATTATATTCGCGAATAATAATCAGCGTTTCCTGCATAGCCAGGCGGAAAAAAAGCGCGATCGACGTTGTACCCCGTCGACGGCATTAATCCAGCACGAGTTTTATGCAATTTGTCGTTCACAGGCGCGAGAGGCGAGAGACGTACGTGTACGTGCGTATGCGCGCGAACGCACGAGTGTGTGTGTGCGCGCCCCTCGCGCCTGTAGATGTGTCTATTATAGATATAGACGCGTGTACGCCCCCGCAGACACACGCAGCGCCACGCACACAGCGGCGCCGCCGCCAGTCAACTTTTAACGGGGCGCATTTTATTTTTATGCCGGACTACCTTTGAAATGCAAATCGATTGTTGGCCGAGCCCCTGCAAAAAACCGAGCAATTAGCGGCAGAAACAATCCTGGCGTATTTGCACGGGTACTCATTTCGAAACTCCTCCGCCCCCGCTCGGCCACCCCCCTTTGCCGCCCACTACCCTCGATCGGTCGCCGTCCGTTTGATACCCGGATCGAAAGTTGCTCTACGATATCGATACCACCCTCTCTCTCTATCTCTCCCTCTCATTGCCGATTTTTTCTCGCGGTCGCAAACACGGCTCGTCGCCGTGAAAAATCTTTGATTAAGCCTCGACCGGTGATCGGTATTCACGATGAAGGCGGGGCGGGGAAGGGGATGAGAGGTTTAATTCGGTTTGCTTCTGCAATTTTTTTAATATTTCCCGAGCCTGATATTATAAGGGTTATTTTGCGCGCGCGAAAACGACCGACGTTTCGCTGCGATTCGCGACTGACAGGATGTCTCTCTCTGAAAAATTTGCATTTCCAGGCTTCCCAGAATGGTTGTGTGTGCGCGTGCGCGCGCGATACGTTCAGTGTATTATATTACATAATTTTCCATGGGGACGAATTATTTATTCGTCTAACCTGTTAACTGCGTCTGGATTCGCGATTTGTAAAATTACGTCGCGCGTATCGTCAATTCAATTTGTCCGATCGCAACGAGTTAAGTTGAGATATTGATTGCATGTAGCATTTAAACGATGACTCTACGAATGAACGATCGCTCTCTTCCACTCCCTCCTCCCCTCCCCTCATTCTCTCTGCCTCTCTCTTTGCCTCTGTTGATCGGATTTCATTAATTCTCGACGCTTTTGAATGTTTCAGCGGTTCGAACTATTTTTCCTCCGTGCGCCGAACAATCACGATGAGAGCTTCTCTTTAGCTCTATAATGCGCCTTCATCAATATTCAGACGATGTGACCCGATTCGTACGATTTGGTCTGTACGAGGTTCAACGTGGTTCGGTCTTTTTTCTCCCTTCTATTCTCTTTTTATTTTGGTTTTATTCTCAATTGCGAGCGAAGACAAATCATCTCGAGGATATAACTTTCTGTTATTCGGTTTCGCCCGAACGCAATTAATTCCGGTCGTCGCGTCGAATTTACGTGCGAGAACGTCGCTCGATGAGCTCGGTACGTTGTGAATTCCGGACAGTGCTCGATAAAAACCCTGCTGAATCCCAAAACGAACGTCTCAGCAGAACCTATTCTCCGTCGCTTCCGAGAGAGAGAGAGAGAGAGAGAGAGGGAAGTAGCAGGATAATTCGATTTTGCTCGTCCGTTCTCGCGTGCGCGCAATAAGAGACGTGTATAAGAGAGAAGGTCACACACAAAACGGAATAGAGAAAACGCATCGTTCGCTTCGCACGCGTCGCGCCTCATGATGAGTAGCGGCTCTCTCAAAGCCGGCGGCGGTGGTGGCGACGGCGGCGGCGGCGGCCGCCGAGAATGACCAATTAGCGTGCCCGGGAGCGCGACGTCGGGTATTACATTAATCAGGGTGAAAAAACGAAATTTTCCCTCAACGTATTTTCGCGTTAAGGGGTAACCGCGACTTTCATTTAAGTTACCTAGTGGTAGCTAAACTACCCGGTAACTCGCACCCCGCGACTCCACCCGCCCTCTCGCCCCTTTTGTCCTCCCCCCCTGCACCTCCAGGCTGTCCCCCTATCGTCACCGACACCGTTCTCTCTCTCTCTTCCCCTTGCGGGCACAAGTCCCACCATCCGCCGCTAACGGGTAAAATGAGTGCGAGAGCAGGAGGGTAATAGAAAGAGAGACAGATAGAGAGAGCGAGAGAGAGAGAGAGAGAGAGAGGGGTGAAGGGGCAAAAGATGAAAAGAGGAGGGGAGATCGCCAACCTTTCGCGGCCTCTGCGCGTCGGTCACTTTGTTCCCCTCCGGAGTCTCTCCGGCCGCCGGCGGCTCACCCGCGAGCGGCCCCCATTCGGCACGCCCGTCGCTCTCTTTCCGCGGTCCTCCTTTTTTCTCCGCGGTGTCTCCGCGGAGCGAAAAGGAAAGGCACGGTTATTTTAATGAGAATCTGGCTCGTTTATGCCGCCATCTCGTATCTTCGCTGCTGCTGCTGCCGCTGCTGCCGTCGTCACCACCACCGCCACACCACCGCCGCTGACGCCGCCGCCCCGTCTAATGAACGCCTCGTGCAAATATTATTTCTGTCTATGTACTCGCCAACTTAGTGCGACTTTGGCTCTAATTAATAATGCTAAACAGCCAGCCGGAGAACGACCGTGGGTGACCGGAAGGTAGACGCCGGCGTCGCGCTTTGGCGACGCAACTCGACGACGCTGCGGCAAGTATACCTATTAAGCAGTCGCGTTGCGTACGTGTTCGTATGTATGTATATGAGAGTGTGTGTATATTTTGTAGATGGATGCGAGCGCTCCTCACGGCATGCAATTTGCGAGATTTCGCGTCCTGTGCGGACACGCGCTGCGATAACGCGATGATAAGTTCCGGCGGCACGCCTCAAGGCCGCGCGATCGAATTCGCATCATCGAGGGTCACCCGTGATGAAACGTCGACCTCGTCAAAGTTTTCAATGATTCTCACGGTTCCGGAAAGGAGAGTCGTCGGACGCGTCGGAAACGAATTTTAGCCGATCTTTTCCACGGACCTTACGGGGACTGCTTCGTTCTCTCTACGCCGTAACAATTATCCGGGTCGCGGCAAGATGATTGTCGATCCGATAACCCGCGTCGCGAGCTCCTTGCTCGCGATAAATACACGCCGTGCTTTTACATCGAATCAATTTTAATTGAACGGATGAAGTTTACAAAATAAAGTCATGCCCGTTGCGATACGCGCGTAATATGTTAATTACACGACAATTATTACTTTGTTCCGTGTGTGTGTGTGTGTGTGTGTGTGTACGTGTGCGTGTGATACTCCGGGCGCAAATAAGCGCTCTATATCGGGCTATTATCGTAATTATAATGTGCAGCTAATAAAGCGAATCGTGCAATCGTGTTTGGAGTAGCGCGCACGTAATATGTTAATGATGGAGCCGATCGGACAAAGAGAGCGCGTATCAACGAAGGAATTATTCGATAATGAGGAAAGGGGGAGGGGGGCCCCGGCGGGCGGAACTAGAGAGATCCGCAGAGAAAGAGACATTACATTATTAATCGGCTGATCGACGATCGGCAGGGGGGCACCTCCTCCGTTCAGGTCGCTTCCGGCTCTTGCGCATTTTTTTGCACATCAGCCGTCCCATCATCGTCACACACATTGTACACGCATGTACGCACACGTGTGTGTGAGAGTGTGTAAAATTCATTTTGATGTGCCCAAGAGAATGTCCTCCGCTTTCACCGCGCTAAATTTCAATAGGGGTTTTCTTCGAGAGATTCGGAGCTGTTCGTTTCTCCGGATAAAACCGTTAAATGCCGCGTTCTAAGTGCGAAAGTAAGTATCGCGTAATTTGCGTGGACGTGCGAGCGTACAAGCGGCGCGCCACGTAGAGCACGGCATCTACAGCTCCGTGCATTAAGAAAAAAAGTGCGATTTTACGAAATAACTTTTAAAAAAAAATAACTACAAATTTGCAACAGAATTCTCTCTGGCTTTTGTTCTTACGAAAATTTCAGAATTAGCGATAATAATGATTGACCGTTGGAAAATAACATTTTCGAGGAATCGAGATGTAAAATTATAAAATTCACAAAATATCGCAAAACTCCCTTGTCATTCTTTGAAATACTTCACGATTTTATCAGTTTCATTGAATTACTTCCAAGAGGTGGTTTCAATCTAGCCTAACCTTCTTCGTAATCTTTTCATTAGCTGTATTGCGTACTATTGCAATTAACAGATACATTTCATTACCAAAAATTACGGATTTCGTAACACGACTTCTTCGTATCGCTCTTTCCTTCTGCTTTTTCCTTTTCACAACGGCATCCGCTGGATTCTCCTTATCGTTGTTTGTAGATTCCAGTCGGTTGCCTCGTCGCTCCATTGATCTACGTCCCCATCGGCCCGAAAACTGGTCTTATTCGGGTCTCCTTGCTGGTTCTTTACTTTGTCGGAGCAATAAGGTTAGGCAGGGCGGGCGGGCATCGGGTGATATTAGATAGACGACGGTTCGCCCCGAAATCGAGGCCCGCCCATCATCCCCCCACCTGTTCCTAAACAAATTTAATAAAGCCACGATTTCCGTGCCAATTTCAAGCCGGGCGAGAGATTGCCCGCCGTCTCGTCGGAGAGCCGAGTGCGCCTTAGCTCTTAATTTGATATACGCGAGACTAACGATCGGCCGGCTGGGTCAAGTGTCGCGCGTGCGGCGACCTAGTATCTATAAATTAATCACCGATTAGGGGGGGGGGGGCGTTCGAAACACGATCGGTGAGGCAAACAAACTCGGTTGATTTCATAAACCTCTCACTTTGATTCGAGTACAAATTGTTTGGTTCTCGGGACAACTCAGAAATATATCCTGAGTTTTTTTTCATAAATTCGGAGTCTCCGAGTTTTTTGGAAAATAAGCACGAGTAAATAACGTTGGTCTTTTAACGCGAAGAGGCGACTTTACCTCGGTGAAAATTTAATTTACAACTTTATCTCGAAGAAAAGAAATATGAAATGTTGCTCGATAAACGACGATGATATTTATTTGATCGTTGCTAAGTAATTTGTTCGCTGTTAAGTAATATTCGATACACTAAATGTTTTCCTTAGATGCGGCGTACATACCGGAGGTTATACCCTGCATGAATTTTTTCAGTTTCGCAAATCGCTCACGTTCTCTCCCGCGTGACCTCCGCGTTAGGGGTTCATAAGAAATCCCGTATTCCCGGCGTCTCTTCTAATCTAATAGGATGAATTCTCTCTAACAGTACCTCCCTATTTTCCCCGAGTTTCTCCGACTTTTCCACTCACGTGCCGCAACTCTCTCTTCGCACTCGACAAACT
>NW_014554712.1:2128196-2136402 GCF_001313825.1 Dinoponera quadriceps | reverse complement strand
CCAGAGAACTTCCCCCCCCCCCTCCTTCCTCTTCTCATACTGTTTCTCGCGCGCGCGCGCGATTTTACCCGCGCCTTCTTCCGTACAACTATATCACTGTCGGTAGCGTTCTGCCTCGAGTATTATTAGTCTTTGGAGTTAGGGAGTACGCATGGACTCGAATCTCCAGGCTCGCTCGCATGGTTAACTTCCGCAAACAGAAATTACCATTTTATTGGGTGAGTTCTGGCACCCTCTTACCGCGCCGGCCCCTCGGCTGCCCTACCGCCCTCGCCAGCCCTTCCGCGCTTCAGCGGCCCCTCTGCCCTTTCCTCTCCTTCCGCACCCCCGCCGCCGCCGCCGCACTTCACAGCAGCCCCTAACGCGACGATTGGAATACCTAATCGTCCGGGGACCATTCAGCACCATTGTTCCATCGACTTGCCGTTGTTGGTGCCTGTTAACGCCGAATCCTTTCACGCCCTGGCGCTGCCCCCCTCTGGCCGCCGCTTTTTCGCCACCCTCGAAAAAGATGATCGGCTTGCACACGTACGCTGTCACGTTTGCTCGCGCAAACGGAATTTCCGAGCGGCATTTGCATCGAATCCGCCGCGATAAATTCCCAGCCGGGGGAATGTATGGACAGACCGAAGTAAAAGGCCCATCTGATTGGTCGCGCTTGTACGACGGGCCCCCCGATCGATGGACGCGAGAATATCGGACGTGGTAGAAACTTATACGGCGACGTCGACGCGCAATCGTTTCTACTTTTTTTCTCGGCATTTCTTTTCTCCAAAATACGATAAAAGTGCTGAATGCGCGACAGCCGATTAGATAGATTCTGTCTCGAAGGGATTCGCGTGTAACTTTCCTTCCTTCGTAAATGTTTCATTTCGATTATTCCGCGGATCTTTTTAGGGCTGAAAACACCAAGAATCCTACATTCCTACCTTTCCTTCAGTTCTCCTTTTTCCCTGCCAATTCTTGGCCGTTCTAGCGTTAACGGATTTTTCGTGTTCCGATAAATCTTCGGGTTTTAATTAAACTCGAAGCGAAAGGCGAGCCGATGGCCTTCCTACCGGCTGCAACTCTCTCTCTCTCTCTCTCTCTTTCTCTCTCCCCCACTTTCTCCATCTTCTCGCGAAAATGAATTAAGACTTAATTAAAGTCGTTCTTTGATATGTTAATTCTATCGCAAATATGTGTTACTTCCTGCGGAGGGATTAAAATTTCCACGGTGTGTATTTCACCCCGATTAGACAGTCATTGCTGCCGGCGTACGAAAAATGCAATCTGCTTAATGGGAATCAGCCGCAAAGTACGAGACCAAATTACTCGGACGATAGAAGTAGTTATAATTAGCTCACGGTAAAGTAAAAGCGCTGAAGGCTGATGACTTTTCGAAACACTCTTCAACGGAAGCATAATTGAACGTAGAAAGGTGCTGTTCCTCCTACAATTTTTCGCGTTCTACGATTTAAGAAAACATCGATATGAGATTATTATATAAATCTTTTTTTGTATCGGGAGTTGAAGATTAAGCTTCATTATTCTCGCTTTCAGGTGTAAAGCATATGTCGGATTCAAGGAGAGGGAAACATCTACGATGACGAGGTAGTAAAAGGCCCCCTTCCACTTTAATTATCATCGTTTGTATTTTTATTTCAATAAAGGAGGCCCTGTTCAAACAATACGGTACGATTAAATATGTACATCAAATTTTATTCTGTCATGAGCGGGTATATATACAAATAGACGTCCGGGAAACTGACTGACTACGTTTCTTCATTCTTCTCTACGAGTCCTCGCGTCTGCGGACCGCGGAGGCTGCTCCGGTATCGCTCGCGAACGAATCTAGTGTAGGCACTCGCGAGATACGCAAAATCGTCGGGCGCTACTTGTCCCAAAATCGAGTTGCAGAAAGAAAAGATACTTGAAAAATTGACTACTTATTATATAAATAAAAATTTTTAAGAGAAATGCTTGCACAGTAAAAAATGTTGTACACGTGCTAAAATCGACCTTTGTTAACATTTTTGTGTTAAATTTTTAACATATTTGTGTTAATTTAACATATTGTATTTACGTTATCTCGATATATATATATATATGTATTTTTTGCATTAAGTCGATATTCATTATATGTAAGTGTTGAAATAATACATTTTACACTTCAGTATCAATTTGTTAATTAATATATTACGGATATTAATTTTCTGTTCATTTTTGACCATATAATATTTATATTATTTTTAAACATATTCATTTTATGTTAAATTAATTTTTGTGTAAACCGTTTGTAAAATATATTAAATTTAACACAGATTTTTTACTGTGTGTTTAGAGAAAAATATGTATACCTCAAAGATGGGAAATAAAATAAAATCACGAAACGTATTACAGTCTCATCGAGAAAAATAATACTACCAGCAAGGAAATTGATAAATGTTAAAAAAGTTTTACATTTTGAAGATCGGCCACTGAACCTCTCGCGATTTTGCGTATCGCGAATCGCGAGTCACACATCAACGCGTGCGGTGAATCCTCCTCCGCGCTCTCCGGAATTTACATTACCGTGACGGCAATCTAAATAATATGCACAATCCTTCGCCTTAACATATTAATACTGCAGAATATTGTTTTATGTCAAAATCCGCTTTTTTACTTCTTCCTCGCCTCCGTGTGTCCTTCGTTCTATATTCTACAAGAGATATTTCGCTAGTTCTCCCACCGACGCAACAATCGCTGCCGTCGGCGCTCCACGATCGTCCCCGGGGACCGACGGACGTTTTTGTTTCCGGCTTAACGGCTTCTCACATCTGACCGGGGCTGGTCAAAACGCGTAATCTGCTACGAACGTAGAACGCAACTTACCTCGATTATCGCAAGGAGAGATGTTCGGCCGACGAGCGCAAATCGGAGACACACTCCGCGACGGAACCGTTATATTCAACTCGATCGGAACGCATCGTATCGGGTTTATAGATATCTTTTTTTTTCAAGGTACATCGTCGTTTATCAAACAACAGCGCATCCTCTTTTCACTTGTCATTCCGCTCGGATATCGTCGTCGCTCGAGACACTTAGAACTTGATGCGAATGCAGGCATGTTCGTCATGAACCAACCGATGCTGCTCGTTGCGAATTCGTATCGAAACAATCGCTTTTCTGCTCCTCCGTCGTTTGTCCTTCAACGGCAATAAACGGCACACAAACGTGGAGCACAAATTCGAACGAAGGAGGAAGAGCCGATCGAGTTTCCGTTCGCGTTTACCGCGGCGGTTTTCGAAATTGTTTCTTCTCTCTCTCTCTCTCTCTCTCTCTCTCTCTCTACATGCAGAATGTCTAAACTATCACTTTATACGCGACCTAGATAGATGAGCGATAAAAAGTGACAGCGCCGGAATATTTCGTTAATTCTCCTACGTGGAGTTTACGTACCAAGTGATAATTTAAATATCCCATACGTAGATCAACGCTAATTTATCGATCCGTTTAACATCCGTTCGCATATTTAATGGCCGTGAAGTGATACGATTACTTTATGAAAGGTTTCGCGTCGGCTAGTTCTATTATCACTGAATTATCGTACAACGCCGGGTGTGTGTGTGTGTGGGTGTGCGTGTGTGTGTGTGTGTGTGTACGCGCGCGTGTGTGCATGTGTATACACACGGAATACACCGCATGTGCCGCATTTGTATTTCATAGTTTCACAATCACACATATTAATGAATTCGTTAACGGGCGAGGTAGGGACGGGGAGGAGGGGCTAGAAACAAGTTTAAATTGACTGTCATTGTGTTTCGCGGCGATTGATGTACATCAGCGCGATACTCGCTTTATAAAATTAGGCAATGTTTACCTCTGTCCAGCAACGACAACGAAATCACACGTGCGTTATAATTCCCAATCTCAGCGATCCAATATTCAAGCGCTTCGAAAGTAATTCGCTCGGGGAGAACCGAAGAGGACGGCTGGGAGGGGATGAACGTTTTCTCTTTTCGCTCTTAAGGACGCTCTTTTCTCCTTCCTTCTTTTTTCCATTTTTTTTTAGAAAATAACTCGGAATACGAGCAATCACGATGAGAGAGCGGTAAGTTGCGGTGATAACGATTAAAAATTAATCGGTTCTGTCTTCATCGTACGCCCACCTCGCTCGACGCGACAAGTTTCGCGCGACGTAATCATTCCGCTTCGTCTATTGCACAATACCGGCTTAGAGCCAAGCCCCGAGCGCGCGCAATTATTCGACGCGCACTGTCGCGCGCGACCCGCGCTCAGGAATGCTTCTTTCTCGCCGGTCAACGTGAACGTGAGCTTGAATCTATATCGGGCCCGCTATTCCAGTGACTACCGTCGTTCAATGATATCAAAAGCACCGGAACAACGCGACTACGTCCGAAGGGGAAACGGTCGTTGAGACTCGCGAACGTCTTATTTTCTCTCTCTCTCTCTCTCTTTCCTTTTTGCCTATTCACAAATTTGACCATGTTATTTGTACGGCGCTACCTCGAAAGCGAAAGACTCGATTTTTCCCCGACGTCGGAACTCTACCACGAGTGTGCACCTCAACGAGTTAGCCCACAACATTCGGCACTCCCAACCATGAACACATGCTCATCGATCATAGGTGCACCTGCATCGATTGTCTCTACAATCGTCGTCCAAGACGACACCCGCCGATCGTCGGATCGCGACACATTACGTCCTCGCGTCATCACCACCACCTGACGAATCGTCCCTTTGGTAACTATCGACGACGAGCGTGAGAGATTTTCCTCTCGCGCTTCCACCTCGCAATCGTCGGGACCATTCGCCGCGCGTTCGACGATCACCCTCTTCCCCCGTGAAGCGTCCCTGCGTCCAGCACCTTCGTCGGTGGATTCGGTTTCGCGACCCGTCGCCGGATAAACTGCATCCATTTCCCCTGCTTCTCTCTCTTTCCTCCTTTCTCTCTCTCTCTCTCGCTCGCTCTCGTCGGTCGACATGCCGCTGCTCCTCCTTCTCGATAGTGACTCTTCAGGATCGAGAAGTGTCCGGGCGAAGAGCTGCTTTCGCTTCCCCTCGTCACGCCGTCGCTGGCGCGGCCAGGCCGCGGTGGCTGACAGCGGTGCGCGCCCTTAGCGAATCTTCGGTTAACCTTCAGACCATCTGCAGACCTTTGGTGATGCTCTCGACGTGCTCCTTGGCCCGCATCCTGAGCGCCTGGATGCTCGTCGTGCGAGGATCGTGCCCCGGCGGACTCGGCGGCGGTGGTTGCACGTGGCCGCCGGCGGTTATGCTCGCCATGCTGCTGGCCAGGGACCCTGCGAACAGCGCGATTTCTACGTGTCGTTGTGGGCATGTACGACGACGACGACGATGACGACGACGATAGTGACGGCGACGACTATGACAATGGCGAGCGTGATCATGCTAATCGACTCGTTAATCCGCCCTCGCAACGTGAGAGAGTGCTGTACACACCCGTGGATTCAGGAGTACCATAAGTTCGAACGAAGGAGGAAGAATCGATCGACATTCCGTTCGCGTTCACCGCGTTGATTTTTCGGAACCGTCCTCTCTCTCTCTCTCTCTCTCTCTATCTTTTTCGCTTTTATTTTTCTTCTTCTTGTGGAACGTCTAAAGCATCATTTTATACGCGATTTATCAGGGATACCTGTAAGTAATGTCGCTTTTTGATACTTGTGCAAAATTTCATTTTATTTAACACTTAGTTCTTCCAAAATTTTACAATAGGCACATTAAATGTCAGTAAATTTAATTAATATATAGATTATGGTAATAATAAATCACGTTCACGAACAAGGTGGCGATGTTTATTCAATCTGAGAAAAACGATATTACTTATAGGTACCCCTAATAGATGAATGAGCGATTTCGTTGGTCTCTCTCTCTTTCTCTCTCTCCCTTTCTCTCTCTCTCTCTCTCTCTCTCTGTCTCTATATAGTTTACACGCGTGTCACGTGATAAATTAAACATTCCATGTACTAACGTATATATTAAATATCTTAAATTTTAATTATTCCAGCTACTGTGTGACGTAAACTTTTCTCGATGGAAAGTGATTCTTATTTCACGGTGTGCATATTGCGATCCCGTGTCTCCGCTCGAATTTAATTTGCATGTCAAGCGTGTCGGGGGCCTCCTTTTGTGAATCGAACACATCGGAACGGAGGAACGCGCGCCGGAACCGATAGTTTTTCGCTCGAAATTTAATTCGGATATACGAAAATGCGTATCGAAAGCCCCCCCTCCTCCCCCTCCCCCCCTTTTAAATCGGACACATTAGACCGGAGAGAAGCGAGAGATGCGCCCGGAGACGATCGTTACCTGGAACGGGATTAGCCACGGCGCCGACATTCGGTGGCGACGGTAATCGTCTGGGAGACGTTAGATAACTGGGGTATCCTGTGTGAGGTGCTGCCAGGAAGCCGGGTAGCGCGCTCAGCAATCCTGGCGGCGCAAGCCACGGGTCCCCTGGTAGACCCAGCGCCGGACCGGCGACGTTTCTGAAAATCGGGAAAACTCTGCGATGTAGCCACGTCGCTTCGTTACACACACACATGAACCGTATTATAAAGCTGGTTCTTGGAAATCAATGAAATGTACGAAATTAAAGCGCGTCTAATAATACAGCCAGAGACTGGATCTAAACACGAACCTCATATTGGCGGCATGATGATACTCGCTCAAGCCCAGTCTCGCGGCCTCCATCTTTTCCTGCCTGCGCCACTTGGCTCGTCTATTTTGAAACCAAACCTGCAACACAACGTGTGACAACAATTTTCTGTTAATCGATCGGAATGATATACAGAAAAACGTAAACGACGGCGACAACGACGGCAATGACGCAAACATGGATTTGCTTTGAGCGCGAACTCACGGGCGCACTTCACGGGCGCGTAATAAATTCCATTGCCCTTCCTTTGCCTTTTGCCGATAAGTGTGATAATATTAACCATGTTTAACATTTTGCAAGCTTAATTTCGCAAGATTCATTAAGCTCGCTACGGCGTTTGGCCCGACGTGGATCGGAAACAATGGCAGCGCAAACTCTCATTAGCCGCCGAGACGCGATAATGGTAACGTGTCACTACCGTGTACTTGAGGAAAAGGGCGCCCTCCTTTCTTCTCATTCTTCCCACCCTGCTCCCCCCCCCCTCCCCTCCTATAGTCTTCGCAACAGGCTCGAGATTCATCGCTTTTGAGCCGGACTAAGTATTCGATCTTCGTTACGCTATTACTGCAAGACCTCTTTGCGTTGTACTATTGTAATTACAGTCTCTCGAGATTAAGTGACATCGAGCGCGTTCCTCGATTAAAAAAATAAACAGTTAAATTATTCGAGTTATTACCTAACTAACTATGATCGATTCGACAATTTTCCAACGAGACGACATTCTGAAAGGTGACGATGCAACGAGAGAATATAAAAAATATTCAGCTTTGAGAGAAATTAATTAATTTATTCATTTATGTATTTATTTATTTATTTACGGAATGTGTCCTTTTGGATTACAATGCTCTTAAGACACGAAAAATTATAATACATAAACGAACACACCGAAAATAGACAAATAGTGTAAAATACGAAAAAAAAGAAACAAGTATAAGAAATATAATAATGCGCTAGTTTAAGCAGAGTCTGATTTGAGGTCTAACCAATAATAGGACTTTCAAAGGAATAGAGTGATATATGATAAAGATCAGTGGTATCATTAAGATTACTAACAGGTGAAGAAAGCTAAATCAGCCAATTTCAATTATACTAATTGATCGATTAAATGAAAAATTCCAGGTAGTAAATTTTGCCGCTCAGCCTGCGTTCGTCTTCTGTCAGCACGAAACTCGAATAATTGTCGCGTATGTACGCTCGTAATCAGCCATCAGAAATTTCCAGTCTGCCTCGACATCAGAAACGTAACTGCAATTGGCCCGACGGATTTCTCCCGACAAATATACCGCTGCGTCGCCGTGCATCCGAAGTTGACATTGGTACTTCCGGTCGAGTTAGACGAGTTTCACCCTAAGAAGGGTGGCTGCACGATTTCAACCCTCCTCTCCTTTCTCCCTCCCGCCACGCGAAAGAGCGGTCAACTGCGAAAATCTAACCGCGAGAAATCAACCGGAGTGCGCAGGACGTAGGCAGGAGTAAGTCAGAAAAAGTGAATGTAAGAAAAAGGGCGAGCAAAAAGAGAGAGAGAGAGAGAGAGGGGGGGGGGGA
>NW_014554712.1:2100838-2128177 GCF_001313825.1 Dinoponera quadriceps | reverse complement strand
GGGGGGGGGGGGGGAGAAAGAGAGATCGAGAGGGTTCAGTAGAAAATGGAGTTCCTTTGGCGAGGTGCGATCATGCGGAGGGCGAGAAAAGTGGCTGCCAAGACTTTCTCTCTCTCTTTCTCCTTGTAATTCTCTCCCTTTCTCTCTCTCTCTCTCTTTCTCTCTCGCTCTCTTTTTCTTTCCCTCCCTATCTTTCTCGATTTCTGCACCAAAAGGAGGGTTGCAGAAATGTCGCTCTGGGCGGGTCTGGCTAGGTCCACCCCTGAGAACGGCGTTGGCTAAGAAAAGGGGGCAAGAAGAAGGTCGGCGGAAGATCGGAGGGTAAGAGACGGAGTCCACCCTTCCATTGGCATCAAGAGGGTAACGAGCCCGTGGGGTGAAATCGAAAGTGAGCGAGCGAACGAGCGAGAGCGGAGCTACGTGACGCGGCGGTGCTCCGCCAAGGTGGACCCAAGGAGGGAAGAGAGAAACGTCGAAGGGGACGTTCTGGCTTGCCAGGACGTCTCAGCCATGTTGATTTCTTTATCGTAACATGGCTGCTGTTGGCAGCTCGCTCAAGTCTATTGCGTTAAGAGCCGATGCTATCGGCCTCGGCTTATGAATTATTCAGTCCCCCGGCCGAGACACGCCGGATATGAGGCCCACCGCGCGCGCCCGTGACGAATTTACTCGCGAGGCGCGCGGCGAGAGAGAGAGAGAGAGAGAGAAAGGAGCCGCACACGAGAGAAAGGGAACCAGGTTCCGTCCATTGACGGCCGATGAATCTTGCTTCTCGGCTCAACGCTCGCCCGAACGCTTATTTCGGACAAATAACGCTGAGCAATCGGTTTTAACTCCTCACCGGTAGCTGACAGCCGGACCGTCTGCGAGATAATTGTTCGCGCGCGCGAGTCGCGCGTAATTGCGACATACTTCGGTGTGACGTGCGTTCGAATCCAACCGTGACACCGTTAATGGTGTGTGATTCGATAAAAAATTGGAAGAATACAGAATACTATAAGCAGAGTTGTCGATATTTTTAAAGGCTTCAATTAGTAAAAATTATCATTCTGTTTATCAAACTAAAATATTATGAAACGTAATAATAGTAACGCTATTGTCTAACGATAAAGTATTTGGCACTCATTACATGTAATGCGCAAACAAGTCTTTTGGCTCGTCGCGAAGTCCGCTTATTAGCAAGCGGCGCAAAAATGTCTTCGCGCCTCCGAAATAATCGGTAACGAGAAGAAGCATCGCGTTCGGATAACATGAAGACTGGCAAATTGAATGTTACCGTCGGAAAGGTAGGGAAAGAAAGAGAGAGGAAGAAAGAGAGAAAGAGAAAGACGGAGGAGGGTGGCGGAGAAACGGAGGAGAACGCGGAAACGAAGTGGAACGAAGACGGGGTTAAACGTCGGAGGCATCACGGAGGTTTCGGGCTCGCGGGGGTAGCGGCAAAACGGGAAACAGGGGCAGGGGGCACGCGCGGAGGGGTGGATATCGGAGCATTCCCGGGCTCATCAGGACGATATTCCGCTCTCGAGGACGAGAAGCAATTTTCTTTCCTCCGTGGATGAGAAAAGGCTACGGACAAGATGCCACGCCGAAATGATGGGAAAATAAGCGAATTTCCCTTCGTATCTCTTATATATCCTTTTCCATCTCGTTTCGTCCTGCTTCCCTTTCCCATCCTCCCTTCGCCACCATCCCCCCTCTTTCTCTCTCTCTCTCTCTCTCTCTCGATATCCTCGTCTTATCGTAGCGCTCCGTCTTCGTCTCCGGGAACCGACTCGCGTTTTAGTGGCGAAAGAGCGCGCGCGCGAGTTCGCTCTCGTTCTCGCTCCTCTCGCGGAAATATAAAGAACAGGGCTAACGCGGCTTAATCTTTTTAGGTCGTAAATTTATTAGAGCAGGTACTTCCACCTTTTCCGTCCGCCTCCGCCGACGTTCTTCTTCTTCTTATCCACTCTCTCTTTCTTCATCTCTCTCTCTCTCTCTCTCTCTCGCTCTACCCACGACCTCCTCCTGCCGTCCGAGCAGCCGGCGACTCACGACGATCCTCGGCAATGATATTGCGAAGGTAAACTCGCTTAGACGGTTTAAATGCAAGAAAATTGAAATAAAATGGAAGTAATTCCGAGATTAAAATTGGACGACGTTGCGTTGTCGCTGAGAAGCGGCGACACTTTTTCGTGCCCCTCCCCCCTCCCTCTCTCAATCTCCCCGCACATTCTTCGGCGTTGCTCTCTACCTCCCCTCGATGGTGTTGCCCGTGAGATTCTACGTGAACGCGGCATTCTCGCTCGGGAAACTTTGCGATGCCGGAGTTGCATAATTTGCATTCCGCTGGAAGGTTGGCGCGCGGATGAGCGGGCTAATTATCGTTATCGCGTTACCGCGCAAGTAACGTAAAGGAATAACAGTTCCGACTCTTTCACATGGAATCATCACGTCCGACGTAACGAGCTGATAAAGTGTCGCTGGCAAACGTCGTCCGATTTGGGGGAGGGGACTTGAGTAGAAATTTTATCCCTATATTAAATACCTTTAATTCAATAACATAGTAGGAATTAAAATAGAAAAATAAGGTCACAATTTCAACTCTAATAATATAATATAACTTCTATTTCCCTGATGATGTCTTAGATTTCCGTTTTCGCTGTTAGCGTCAAAAATATTGAAGGTGTGTCCGTGTGGAAATTTAAACAGGGATCCGGATTTCCCCAGTTATCATTAGAATCTGAGTAGAAAATCTCATCAGTATCCGACTGGAAGTGTTCCACTTTTAAAAAAAGATACAGGTCAGGAAAATTGGAAAGAATCCAATCGGATTTACTAATCGGATTTCTTGTCAATCGTTTGGATTGTTATTATGAATTGCAGTGAAAGAGCCAAAAGGAACTGATCAGAATTTCCTACGTTTGTCTAATAATTTATCAAAACAAGTTCTACGTTAGAAAAACAGATCGGGATCATTTTAGTTTTTCTTAGGGAAATTTTTTCTCAGGGAAATATTATCGGAATCTAAGTGGGGGAATTTAAATAAGTGGGGAAAAAACGGAGAGATTTTCACACAGGTAGCATTAAAATTTGATCTGTAGAGAATTAGAAGTTCAAGAGACAAGTTAAAAAGTGTCAGTATCGTAAAAGTAGGTTTTTATCAGTCTATATAGGCTGTCTAAGTAGGTGCAAAAATCTTTAGAAACGTCAGAGTAGCGTCGAAATTTCGAATTGGGAAATTATTGATATTTAATTGTTAATTATTAAAATTCCTGGAACATTACGACATGCCGCGAGGCAACGAAAATCATTTCTACGCGATAAAAAGAAACAAGGCCTTGGGAAATCATCATTGTCATCAGTGACAAACGCCACCCAACATCGAGACAAATTTCAATTTGCAAACGCGCCGCGACTTTTTTGTACCGTCATGATTTTGCACCCCCCGGCCCCCTCTCGCGTTCTTTTTGTTACCGATCCGTCGCGTATTTCGAACATAATATATTTAATGTGTCCGCTTGAAAAACACGAATGTATGGACCTCGATATGTTTCCAGTGACTGCACGGCAACAGCTTTCGCTCTCTCCGGTGACATACGGCGACGAGCACTCGACATCGAGCAAGAAGCGTATCGCACCGAAAATCACTCTCGAACTCTATCTATCGCGCAAGCTTTTTTCCCTTTTGCACCGCACACGCACAGGGCTCTCATTTTCTCTCTCCCCTCCCTCTCTCTCTCTTTCCCTCTGTCTATCTGTCTCTTTCTGATGGAGCACATCGTTCCGGGACGATGATCGCTTTATACTCGGCGGCGGCTCTCGTCGAATTCGGATTAACGCCGGCAAAAAGGTATTCGAGGTGCTCACGCCACGTCGAGTTCATTGTTGCCGGCCGAAGTATTAACAGATTTCGGCTATTGTTCGTCGTGATGGTGGTCCGGTGGGTACAGCTCTTAAAATAGTCGCGTCGATGTTCGCGAAGGCGCCGCGGCAGACGTCTGCCTTCGGTAGCGCGATAGATTCTTCTTCTTCTTCTTCCCGGATAAACGTCGTCCCCTCGACGAATACTTTCTCGGGGAATTTTCTCGCCGGACATTTTCTCGAAATCGGGAGTTCCTCTCGCAAATGATCAGACCGATAACAATCTTGCTGTAAACGAAACGTAATATCCGCAAGTAACAGGAGATCGTTAACAACAATATTTACCGTTGAACCTGATACAACAGCTCGTTAGCGTTAACACTGAAAACGGGAACGAAACTATCCGGCGATAAGCACGATTCCGCCGTTACACTCGCGACACGGGTGGAATCGCGCGGTGCACGTGTCCTCCAGCAGCCTGTAATCGACGATGTTAATCGGTACCGGTGCCGTAAGAGGCTAACACAGCAACACGCCGTCGATAATCCGCGGGCGGGAA
Source organism: Dinoponera quadriceps (assembly GCF_001313825.1). Taxonomy (NCBI): domain Eukaryota; kingdom Metazoa; phylum Arthropoda; class Insecta; order Hymenoptera; family Formicidae; genus Dinoponera; species Dinoponera quadriceps. The sequence goes on along the minus strand of NW_014554712.1, from coordinate 2,123,775 downwards.
AAAAGACGGACGTCAGCAACGTCGAGGACGACGAGGACGGCGCGGTTATTTTTCTTCGGGGTGTATTACAAGTCTATCAAAGCCCCATCGTTGGTAGTAGACTACTACTAGAACGAATGTGGACAGTGCAAGGGGCGGGAGGTGAAAAGGGAGCGCGAGAGAGATAGAGATAGAGAGAAAGATAGAGAGAGAGAGAGAGAGAAGGAAGAGGGGACACGTTTCGAATATAAGCCTAGATTCCAGTTCAAGGTACCGCGGCACATATAGAGAAGGGAGATGTTTGGAGAGGGTTGCAGTCTATTATTCACCGCGCTTTTTATGCCCCCCCCCATCCTACTTTCGGTCTCTCACCCCCTCCCTGTACTATTCCCCCCTTCTCTGCCGCTTCGGCCCTGTCAAACTGTCGGCTGAATTCAATCCTATGCAGTTGTTCTCATCTCTCTGTCCTGGCTCATCCGCTGCGAGAAGAAATCAGCTATTAATTGATGGTATAATTGAAGTGGGATGCATCTTGTGCGATTTAGCGGATAATTCCAGTCGTCGTCAAGAACGCCAGCCTTGATTTCATAGGTATCACGTAAAACGCGCGAATCGTCTTACGGATCGTCCGCGAATTGTCGGCGCATCGGATGCGTTCAGTTCAGCTTCTTTCAGAGCGCGAATTACATCGGTCGGCTAAGTAAAGCCGATAAAGCGTCACATCTCTCTCGTTTCGTGATCTTGTGATGAGTGTTTCACTTTCGCGAGAGAATTTGCGGGATAGGGTACGCACGCGTGAGCACCGCTGGCTGCGTCCTCCAATAAAGCCACCCCTGTCGTTGCGTGTAATCACCCTTAAACACTCCAACGCCCCGGCCTAACCCCGGTCGTACTGCGATACAATACTAATGTGCTACAAATAACATCCCAAACACGAGGCGATTTCACTCTTACAATGCGGCTAAACGGCTCCTCGCGTAACGCCGTTCACGGATCCGCTATAGATCGTTCGCTTTTGCGGTCGAGTGCCGCTCCGAGTCGAAATTTTGCATCCACACCGATCCCGCAAATTCCGTCGAATTTGAAGGATCAACGAAGAATCTCGAGATATAACGCTATATTGGCTATTGTTTTACCTTTTAACGCTACCGGCATGGCTGTTTACCGCCATGTTCTTTACATTGAAGTAGTTTGAAGAAGCACTCGTTCAAGAATTATTTACACGATGAAATATATTTTACCGACACAGCAAATTGTCAGTTACTGCATGGTGAGCAGCAAAAGGATTGTTGCCACGTCGATAAAATTTCGTTGGCGTAACCAAATTGTTTTTTTGTTCATATATCCGGCAACTAGCAATCAATACACTTGACAAATTTTTTTATTGTCCAAACAAATCTTGCTGTAGCGGTCATTTTGGCGCGAGCCGCCATAATGTCGCTGGTCGTCTCGCGGTTCTCGAAGAGTCGGTCACAATTGCGCCCTACGCAACGCGGCACAACGAACAGCGCGCACGGGATCGGGAGGGTGTGGTGTGAATGAGAGGCCGCGCGGAAATTCGACAAATTAGCCGTATGGTCCGCGTATTTTGACACCGTGCCCACATTGTCTGGCCCCGGTCCTTGTATTTTCTCGCTATGCGCTATGTTCGCCGCCGCAGCGAAATCGGCTCCGAGTGAATGCATCCTTTGTGCAGGAAGCTATTTACCAGACAATATGTTTGCGCCGAAACGAGGCTTTCAAACGGAACTCTCTCTCTCTCTCTCTCTCTCCTTCCCTCCCTCCCTCCCTTCCTTCCTTTCTCTCTTTCTTTGCGTAAGAACACGCGCACGAATGCGTTGCTTTTGCCACTTGCGCGCACCTCGAAAGGAAACTCAGTGAAATCGTTGAAATCGGGAACGGGTAAAGTTTCACATTTTTTCCCTCCTCTTCGTATTTGTCGAAAGACGTCTCATCCAAATTACAAAGCTGCGTTCATCCTCCATCCGGTGTATCATTCGACATTGTTGAGAATTGGAACGCGATATAAGCGGCTATCCGGCTAAAGAAGGAATATTTAGTCAGCTCCGGCTGACGTTAACGGGCCGTCAGGAGGAATCGGAGGATCCGAAGTTAGAGGGAGAGAGAAATAGAGAAAGAAGGAGACGGGAACGGAGAACAGGATCGCGCGGCGCGCGCGTTATTTAACGCTATTAAGTCGCGTCTGTGCACTCGGAATTACGCCGCGACCCACAGTGGCAGCGTTCGCTGCTGTGTTCCGTCGCAACACACGATCCCGCAATGCTATATCGCCATTATGAATGCTCGTTTATAGAGAGATACACACTCGTCGGAATCTAGCCAATGCGACGTTCCCAGCGCACGCGCGCGCCCACGGCCGCCTCTTCGGTCGAGGGAAATGAGCGTAAAGCGCGTTGTTATTAATACCGCGTGTTACGTCTCGTACGGTTCAAATGAGACGTTTGTCGTTGATGGCGCGATAAACGAATCGCGCCGATTCTGCAGCTTCTTATCGCTTCGCTCCGTCGGCGTGGAAATTCAATCATGGCGACGACGACGACGAACTCAGGACTTTCACGGAGACCACCGTTACGTTTTGCGATCCGCAACGAACGATGTTCTAATCATCGTCGCAGCATCCCTCTCGTTTTTTCGGCGAGAATGCGAACCATGAGGAAAGCGAGGAAGGTTTGCGGGAAGGCAAAGGGGGAAGACGAGGAGGGGGAGAGAAAAAAGTCAGGCCTCATCGTCGCGTTGTACCGCGTCACGTTGGCGGAAAAGAAAAAAAAGTAGCGAGATGCGAAAGAAACGAGCTCGCTCTCTCTCTCTCTCTCGGCGTAGGTGCGCGCCCGCGCTGCACGTGAAAATCCGTCGCCGATGTAATAACTCTAATAACTCGTAATAAAGCTCGGGTGGAGTCGTATTAGCGTCAGAAGCACGCGTGGGCGCACAAAGGGCGGCCGCCCTCGACAAACACTGTGACTTTTGATGATTATTAACTTCATGGGCCAGCCATGGTCGACCAGGAGATGGGTATGCAGAGGAGGAGGAAAGGGAAAGAGGGGAGAAGGGTGGCAAAGGCCAAGAGGATGGGGACGTGGCGAGGGGTGTAGGCTGTAGACAGTAATCTGTTGCCCCGGAGGCTTTCTGGTCCTGGCTGAAGTTGCCCCCCCCTCTCTCTCTCTCTCTCTCTCTCTTCTCTTTCTCACCCTCTTTCGTTCTCTCGTTCTCTCCCGCTGTACAGCCTTCCGCCTTCCTCCACCTCGCGTGCCCGCCCTTCGTGGCTCTTTGCTCGTACTTCTGCCCCTACCCGACGCCTGGGAACCAAATTAATAGTTGGTTCTGCCTGGATATATCTCGAATTCGGTGTGTTCCCCCCGCGAGAGAATGACCCCGAGCTTCCCTTCCTTCCTCTTCCTTCTGTCCACGTGAGCGCGTGGGCATAGCCAGTTACACGTGTATGTCCTTGTGCGCGCCTGTATGCGCGTTTGTCGGTCTCTTCTCCGGCTGCTGCGTTTGACATCGGTTACTCGTTAAAGGGCCGCGAGATGCCTCGATAAAGCGGGGGCTCTTTCGTAGTCGAATGGCTTTAATCAAACGGGATTTGGAAATTGATAATTGGCACGATCTCTCTCTCTCTCTCTCTCTCTCTCTCTCTTTCCGTCTGGATTGGACGAGAGAGAAGTTTTTAACGGGATCTCTCTCTCTCTCTCTCTCTCGAGTGCGCCGTTGGCCGCCAGGAGTTTTCCCCGAGACGCAATCTTGCGCCTTGCACGAAGGATTTTAGCGCGGTTTCATAAAAATTCGATTAAACTCTCCCTCCGACAGGTGCAACTCGGATCGTCAGTCGCATGACGCATTATAATCTCGATTAATCGCGCGGTCAAATCACTCGCGAACCGGAGGGAAACTCCGGACACCTTTTCGATATATCACCACTTGAGATTCACACGTGTCGAGCGCGAGGGGGACGGGGGATTTTACTCTCCGACAACTCTCCGAAGCTTACCGGATATGTTCGCTCCTCATATCCTTGCTGTTTATTTTTCGCCGATACAGATATATAATAAATGCTCACTGTCAACGTTTGTTGCTGACGTTGCCGGACGGTCTCGCGCACGGCGGAGCGATATTGGAACGTGACAGCGATCCGAGGTGCTGGACGTGTTTCTCCGTCGTCGAACCAGCAATCCTCGTCCCGTTTCATCGTATCGCATCGTATATCCGGATGCGCGCGCGAACTCGGCAGTTTAGTGTTACTAATCCTACGGTCGCTATTACGAGTCGTGCACGCGTGTAGCGGCGCATTACGGCACGCCTTACGCAGACGAGGACGCGGCAAGGATACCTGCCAGAGCGAGAGAGGGAGAGAGACTCGAAATCTCAAACTTGTGAAACGGATATATTTTCACGGAGTGACATTCATCCCCGCCGGCGGAGGCTCGCCCGGGCTGCCTTTGTAAGGGATCCCACCACGCTTGCATTCTGCATCTATGCGCACATGCAGCGGCGAGAAATCTGATCTTAGAGCAGTGTGGAGAAAAAAAGAGAAGAGAGAGAGAGAGAGAGAGAAGCCAATGTAAGGTCCCGGAGGGCCCGAGGAGGCGGAGGAGAGAGCGCCGCTGGCTGGGTACCGAAGGTACCCCCGAACTGGAACTAAATACGTTTGTACCTGGACCCGACAATGGCCGCCGTAATTCGATTACAAGGACCGCCAGCTAATTGTTAATTGCCGGCCTCAGGACCGAGAGAAACGCCGACAATGGCTTCATAATGTTATACGCGATATTAAAACGAGCAGGCGTGCCGCTCGTTCCGAATGTACCGTGTGTCCTACGTGGAAGCTCCTATCCGCCTGCTCGTGAAGAAAGAGGCGGCGGATAGGTAAAGGAAGGAGGCCCCTCTCCCGTGGGAAATCTTTGCGCTATTTCCTCGACGTTTTATGCTTATTGTGCCTCGATTAGCGTCTTCGATTAGCAGCGATCTCGCGTTCGTGAGAGACGCGCTCGCTCGGAAAATGGGGTTTACTTCACGTCGAATTTACCTCGTGTGTTTTATTATTATCGGGTCGATGCAAAGATCTACGTACGTAATTTGATAAGACGCGCTGTAATATTACAATTACCAGTCATCGGTAATCCGCGGCATGCAGCGTGTTACAATCGGCAACTGAATATAGCGCAACGACATATGTCGTTCCCTCGGACGGATCGATTTGGCTCGATCGCCAATTCTAATCGCTTCGGTAATTTGCGCGAAACAAATGGCAACAGACGTGCTCATCATTCCGGATACTTTTCGCACTGGTCGATGATAGCTATGGAAGCGGCGGCGGCGCGTGTACCCTTAGTGTTTAACAGCTAATCTGCCAAATGAAGTGTTTTTGTGTTTGAGCACAACACTTCGTCTCAATAGAGGAGCAAAACCGCCCTCGGGAAAAGGGTTGCCCGACATGATTGATGCTCGAGGGGGCAGGGTCTCCCAACCCTTTTTAGTCAAGCGCTAAGCGGAGTGCTTAATTGAGCCACAGACCTCAGAACCTTGGACAGCTAATCTCCCGAAGACATCCACGGGAACGGTGGACCCCGTCCTCCGCGTGGCCGACCAACGTTCGCCCTTATTTGCGGCGTGCGCTTAAAGTTTTTTGTTTCCGAGCGATTGGGAGTCGAAACGTGCGCCGGGAGAAAGAGGAAGAAAGAGAAAGAGACTCGCTATTGCCGTGTACTTTCGCTCGGAGTCGCGCGAGAGATCGGCCGACGGCATCGACGTTTCTTCGCGTGAATTAACTTTCGTGTCAAAAGGTAAATCCGATTAGCAGAACGCGTTCGTAGCCTTATGCAAATCTCTTTTTTCTTCGTTTCCTTTTTATTTTGCGTTTCTCGATCTGGAAAATACCGACAAGACCGCGAACAGCGTCCTGCACGGAGAAAAATCACTTTGTTATCGTGGCAAAATCACATCGTTGTAACAGCGATGACGTTTAGCTTAGATAACCAAATCGACGAATTTCTTGTAATTGGAAACAGTTTTACCGCCAGGAAATATGCGGCTGAAACAAATTTGTTCTTAAGATACGTTAATTTACTTGTTAGAATAAAAAAGTGTTTATCTACATTTACTAATTTGTCATCGCGACAAAATAATTTGTAGTCTCAGCAAAATAATCCATCAAACAGCAATTAGTATTCTTAATGAATCGTTTTGCTATCCATGCAGCAATTGATAGATTTGGTGGCGACAGCATAAAATTTGCTGTACCAGCGAATTATTTTCCTCCGTGTACGTGAAAAATAGACGGAAGAGCGTTCTTTGAAAAAAAAAAAAATAAAAAAAGGAAAAAGAAAGAGTAGTCGCTTTTTAGAAGCGTTCGCAACTTTCAATCTCCGACTCCATATTACTCGCCGTTTAATTTTGATTGTGTTCCCAGATAGATTTTTCATCTACAAGTTTCCACCCTGATTGAAACCGCCCTTCGCGTTAGGCCGCAACGGGACGGTATGCGCGCGTGTGTGTGTGTATGTATGCGTGTGTGTGTGTGTGTGTATGTATGTGTCGCGTGCATGTGGGCGTGTGTACGCGAGGAACGAAAGGACGAACACTGGCCCGTAATGGAGTTTCCAAATATTCGGGGAGCCCTCGCTCAATTTCGAACAATTTGCATTTAGGGTGAAGTGCAATTAATAGAAGCGGGGTGTTGTCCCGCGCCATTCCACGCCTATTAACACTATATTCCGCGGGAGTTTAGCATATCGAGGGTGCAATATTGAGTTACGCGACAGTAATTATAATACTCGTTAGACAGCGCTGCAAGAGAGAGAGAGAGGGGGAGGGAGACCTTGTCCTGCCTCCTCTTCACGTTCTGCATCCAAGGATGTAGTGTTCCTTGTTCGAGCTTAAAGCTTCTGACAATCTGCTTTGCGAAGGAACACTACGAAAGTCTGAGACAATGTGCTTTCCGCATCTCTCTCTCTCTCTCCTCGTCGTCGTTCACACCGATCTGTCTCTGTTCGATCTACCTCATTAAACCTCGACCATTGCTTTGCAATATGTCATTTAATATTCAATAATGGATAACGATAAGCAAGAATACTATTGCTGATTATTATATATATATTTTCACGTACACGGTTAATGCAACCGGATTTTTTCTTTGCGTATATAATTTTTCGAATTCTTATTCGCACACTCGCTTTTCCCCGGTGGTCACGTGCACACGTGCATCGGCGATAAAAACACAAGTCGAAGTGACGCTACTCGCCGATGCTCGTATGAACGCCGTTATCAATATCTTCAATTGCGATCGCTCAATGCGAAAAAATACGAAAACGTATCGAAATCGCGACAGAGATTATGCCAATTATCATCCATCTATCCGCTTCTCTCTATTCGCACAGTGTCGCGCAATTCTCTCCCGTCCGTTTTCGGGAAGCCGATCGCGCCGTCTGATTTATTCTCACGCGTTTGTCACGGTGACTCGATTACGCGATCGCTCTCGCTCGTACGCGGCACTTCACCACCGCGTGACAGTTCTTCTCTCCTCTTTCTCTCTCTCTCTCTCTCTCTCTCTGCCTTCGTCGTCGCGTCGTCGTTCATTTCTCCTTCGGACGGGAGCCCGAAGGAACGTGCCCTTTATTTTTTTTCTCCTTCGGCCGCCCTTCGTCGCGAAGGGGCAGGTGTCGGCGCTCCCACGATCTTCGCTATTTCCCGCCGGGCCATTTTCCCCGCTCGCGGGCTTTTCGCGCCTAGCGCCAGGCCATTATCTTATTTTCCGCCTGGAAACATCGCACCCACAAGAAAAACGATCCGGGCGGAGAAGGAGAAGGTAGAGGAGGAGGAGGAGCGGGGGGACGGGCGATGGAAGGACGGCCATCGGGCCCCGGAGATCGGGGGAAGTGCTCTCGCGTAATAACATTTGTATCCGCGCGCGGAGCGCCTCTCCTCTCTGATATCGAGCCGGGCGTTTTATCCCCGGCTAACGCGCGTCTCTGGGCCGTCGCCTCTGAATTCCCCGGCGTCGGAATTAGAAGGCGCGTTATTGGCGCCATTACCGTCGGGCAAGAAGTTTCCCCGACGTACGGCGAGCGCGATAAGAGGGAGGGGGAGGACGATAAAACGTGTAGGAGAGATGTTGCCGCGCGTAATTTGCGCCCGCTGATGCGATTAGCGCGATGCGCGTAACGAGGCCCCGACAATGTCACTCGACCATCTCATCCTTTTTTTGTCCGTTTTCGTACATTTCGCATTACGGTGAAATTATGTCCCGCAATATCACACGATATGAGCGAAAAATGCTGCCGAACTATTTAATTGGGAAAACTTTTCAATTTAACGAAGAAATACAAGAGCGACGAATAATTTTCCTACTCGGAAAGAAGAAGCCATCACCGATCGAGGACTGAACCGACGTCGAATCCGTCTCGTTTGATTCCTTGTCATCGCGCAGAATGAAACAATGTTTGTTCAATTAATGCGACACCGTTAGTCAACGGACGCCGTTCGGCCTAGTTCGCGCGAACATTAGTTTGATTTATGTGCACGTACGGCCGGCGACAACAGATTCAGGTGCCATTAGTCGACCGTGACCCCGCACGAGAATTCACATTGCGCGATAAACAGCTCTACGCAGGGCCCGCGTAGATGAGTATTAATATCGCGCACGAAGCTCACGGGTCTCGGTTGGTTGACTGCCGAGGGGTACGTGTGAGAATCGTGGCCCCGATAGGGGATTACTTGATATGCTCGCGCAGAGCCGATGCGGGGTCCTCGAAAACTGTGGTGGCAATTTGCTCAGAGACATATTGTATACGACGTGACACGATCGGTCGATGCAGTTTGGAACGCGATCAATGGTCCAATGAGAGAACTTAATTTTACATACATATGATTGATGATAGAAAAATTGCAGCACTCATCCTCTATGAGTTTCGCGACGCATAGAAAATTTTGTATTTTATCTTTACTTAATAATTCCAAGAGAATTAATTTTTCGAACTTTGTAATTTCGGATATTCTAACTACCGGAATATCGGATGAGTCCTGAAGCACTTCGCGAGAAGAATGTTGCGGTTCTCTTCGCCACTGGCTTCGCGTGCGTTCCTTCGTTCCTTCTTTTCCTCGTTTCCTTCGCTCGCCAACGAGAAGAACAAGTTAAAAGTAAAATCGGGACGCGAGTGTTTCTCTTTCCGATCACCCTCGATATTCAACGTATTTCACAAGCGTCATATTCAATATGTCACGCACGATCTTCCTCGGCGCTGGTGTGTGTGTATGTGTGTGTGTGTGTGTGTGCGTTGTTAACGTCATCGGGGGCCGATAAATTCCACCATGCGGAAAAAGTGCGAGCAAACGCAATTACGCGATTTCGCGAGCGCAGAACGACAAAAAAGTTTTAATCTTCATGAGGTGACGTTTAACGTGTGCAAAAAAAAAAGGAAAAAAAATAAATAAATGAGCGATCCGCCCGTCAATTTTTTAATTCCCTTCCGCGCCCCCTCGTTCGCGCAGCGCGTTGCATGCGCAATTGCGCTCTACGCGTCGCGTCGCGCCGAGTCGCGCGGAGAGAAATTCGCGGCAGTAGCCATGGTTACGCCCGCTCGCCGGCGGGTTGGGCGGAGGCGGCGTGCGTGACTAATTTGACACCCCGTAGATATAGGTGCGCCCCAGACAGTCACCTGCGATTCGTGCCGGGTTTCGTGTCAGCGTTAACGATCACGACTCCGGGGCACCCCTAATAATTCCGAATTAAACGCTCCGATAAGCGTTTTCGCTATCGACCGAGGAAAGGGAAAGGATCGCATCGCGAAATCCTGCGATCTCGGTAGCGTCGTGTAAGCAATTGGTCGGTCGACCGATCCTTGTCGTCTTCGTGTCTTCCTGTCTCGTTGCTCCGATTAATTAACGATTAATTAACATCGCGCGGTAAATGCACTCCTGAATGCGGTCCCGAGCTGCGAGACGCGCAAGAGACGGTGTTCCGTATTTCGAATAAATTTTAACGTCAATTACATGTATTCGAGGCACCGCTCGGTTCCGTTAATCGGTTAACTAGTTAATTAATGCGGTGTTACGTTTGGGGTGAATGTAATGCCTGCTGTGTTAAGGGACGCCTGTATGTACGTGGTAGTAGATACGAATTAATTAACATTGACGAAAAGAGGGAGAGAGAGAGAGAGAGAACTGTCGCATGCATTATTTCACAGAGAACAAAGCGGAAATGCACGGTTGGTCGTGAAAATTTTTTTTCTCGCAAACGGGAATCGCGCGGGAACGTTAATCGGTCAGCGGCACGGGTGAAAAAAATGCGCGAGAGAACCCGCGGGAGCGCTCTGAGTGGATCCTGTGTGCCGGCGCGAAATAATTTATTCCTCGAGCGTTTAATGTTCGCGGGACGCACACTCGCGTCTTGACTCGCGGCGGACGCGCGAGGTTTCCATGCCGACGTGCCGGTAAATAATGTTAAACAGCGCAGCCGCGCGGACGGCTTTGTCTCCCATCTGCACCCCTTTATTACGCTGACATTGCCTCACCGTACGGCGTATCATTTTTCTGTCGCGCCCCCTCCTCGGCGTCGGTAACCCGTTCGTACGGAAAGAGTTGGTCACCGCCTTTTGACGTGTGAAGAATGCTGAAAATGATATAGATTCGAGCCGTCAAGAGAGAGAGGAAATTCTAGGGAAGCTCGACGAAGCGAAAACCCCTCTCGTGTCGTTTTAACGACTCGCGGATAAATATCAGCTTGTCGCACACGAGGTTCGTGCGGTTCGAAGCGAGGAAATTTCATCGCGAGCACCGCGAGCGGTTTCCGCTTGAACGCACAGCAATCCGTCAACTCGCCATCCAGTTACCACTATCGTAAGCGGTGTTCGTTAAAAAAAGGAAAGAAAAGAGGAAGTAAAGGGAAAAAACAACGTGTTAATTTCATCGTCAAGGAAGGACGTTTCTCCTCGATACCGCGACGGTAAACTAAATCGCGAACGGCGCTCGCGTGAAAAAAATCACCGCCGATGTTTCGTTGCTCGTCAATCAGTGAGTCGGAGGACGACAAAACGGAGGAAAGAGATATCGGTGATATTTCGCGCGCGTGTGTGTGTATCTTTGTACGCATCGCGCAGAAGTGAGGAAGCGGGAAATTTCCTTCCACGGGTAACGCAGGAAAGGCACGGAAGATCGTTTTTTTAATTGCGCTTTTGAAAGCTTTCAGAAGTGCCATCCTCGCCGAAATCCCGATATCGCCCTCTCCCGACCTCTCCGCGTCTCTTGGCCTTCTGTTGGCTGCAGTTCCGCCGCCGCCGCCGCCGCCGCCAAAGTCCCGACGAACCGTTTTAAATTTTTCCGCGCCGTTGTGCGCGGAGCCATCGAAAAAAATTGTAATCGAATTGGAGTATTTTTCCAATTGGCAATCGCCGAGCGACCGGACATGGAACGATGGGCATCCAACCGCGTCCTCTCTCGCGCTCACCTCTCTCTCTCGCGCGCGCGAGCTTTATTCATCTCCCCGACCGACCTCCGCTCCCACCCTCTCACTCACTCGCTCGTCCGCCCGTCCACCCACCCTCTCGATGCCGAATTAGTTGGCCTACCGCGAAAAATCAATCTCTCCGTTTTTTTCCGCCTGCCCGGTAGATTCGTCGACAACACCCCACCGTCAGTTCCACTGTCGACGGGTCAAAGCGAAAATTTCTGGATAGATACGCGCGCGCGCGCGCGCGCGTGCGGAAGGTGATATATCGTCGTCGCCGAGCGCTTTCGCGGCGGAGCGATGCGAATCAGACGCGACGATACCTCTCTCGCGAGACTTCGACTCCTTCTTCGAGCCTTCGAGTATTAATCCCGCTCGACGGCGGATTGAACATATTTGCGAACTCTCTCTCTCTCTTTCTCTCCTGTCGCGCGCGCGCGACGAAATAACGAGAGCAGAAGGAGAAACGGGAGGAGAGAGAGAGAGAGAGAGAGAGAGAGAGAGGAGAAATTCGTCGGAGCGCAAATATAACTCGTTCTCTATTAATGGGAGTTCTTACATCGAGATACCAGACAGGCTGCAGGATTGTTCTTTCGAACTTCCGAACTGCGGCTTGGCGACTGTATAAAGCGGATATCGTATTTATCAGGACGCGCACGCGGAACACAAATTAACCCGCAGGAATAAAGTCGACACCGTAGCACGCGAGGTAATAATTCGCCGGTGAGAGCCGCCAAAACGCCGATCGACTGTGGCGCGTGTAACGGGACGGGAGGCGGAGTTTCGTTTTCATCGAAAATGAAACTCCGTCCCGATGACGACGGATTTGACACCGGCACGGAAAGATGATCGCGCGCATGCGAACAGTCCTCGCCGCTTCGGCGATTCATCTGATTTTCGCAGGGAATCTCGTTCGCGCGGAGGAAGCGTGGGTAATGCGGAATAGTCGAGTAATATGGAGTATACGATTTTTATGCGGGAGAAAGAACTTAGTTCCTGCGACTGAATAGGGACAGGATGAAAATGCTCTCGTTGACAAGAAATGAAAAATTAATATAACATTAAATTTATCTTAGGAACACGTTACAACAAATATTTGGCGTTACAACTCAGGTGAAACTAATATCTTTAACGGATTTCGATTTATCTGAAAAAAATCTCCGAGTATTCCTTAATACTCGCACTTCCTCTATTACTTCCTGTTTTACGNGATCGTAAATCCCCCCCCCCCCCTCCGGAGAAACGAATAATTATGAATCCGCGAAACGACTTGCGACTTTCGGGTGGCTCTTAAACGATCATTCCGCCGGCTTATCGCGCAGATCCGTCGCTGCGCCGCCGACTCGTTTTCTGTATCGCGCGTTACGTGACAAACTTTTAAAAGGTCTGCAGGTGTGCTTCCTGCGCCGGGGGTTAATTCCGGTAAGTGTTTCCACCGAAAGCCGCCGGGGGGGAACCTCGGTATCGATTTCGAGCAAGTAGTCGCCCGGCAAATCGCCGAATTAGTCGGCATCGTTTATTTTTTTTCCGCTTCCTCCGACGCGGCTCCCTTTCTCTCTCTCTCTCTCTCTCGCGATCGCGTGACAGGCGAATAATGCGCGCTCGCCCCCGACAATGGGTCTATAATAATATAATAGATCGCCGTGTAGTTTTGCCGTGGCGTTTCTCCGGCGCACGCAGCGCCGATAAAAAGCGAGACTCGAAACGGAAATGACTTTTAGTGCTGCGTCGAAATTAGATTATCATCAGACGGAGAACGCATTAGGTACCCGTCCATGGTTACCGAGTAACAAAAATGACGAGCGCGGACCGATTCGTGCGGCTGTACACGTCGACGAGACCGAGAAAGGTTTCTCGTGAAAAACTCAAATTCCGCGAAGTGACGTCCCCCGGTCGCGAAACACGGTAAAACGAATCGATCGATGCCGAAAGGTCGGCGGTGAATTCACGACGGTAAATTTGTTCATATTACACTGTTCTCTCTGAATATTAGCCGCCGTGATCGCGGCCACTGCGAAAGAGAGAGAGAGAGGGAGAACCAAGTAAAAACGCCAGTCATCGGATTTTATCTTGCAAAATTCACGTAGCTTCCTCGGGTAACTTTCACGCTCCGTGATAAACGAGCGTGACGTACGGCGGCGCGTAAGGAAACTCAGGATTTTCGGATGATATTTTCATTGCGGGGATAAAAAGAGGGAAGGAAAGAGAGAGAGGGGGGAAGGGGGACCCGTTGGTACTGCATAAAACGCGAGTATTCGTCGAGGTCGGGGCATCGGCGGCCGAAGAATCGAAGCTACACAAAACGGTTGGTAATTTACGAGCGAGCCCGCTCGTAAATCTAACCGAGTGAAGTTGCATTACCCAATTCCATTTATCTCTTTGAAAAGATGCGGCTTCCCGTATGATTCCCGAGCTTTTATTCCCTTTTACATCCTCTGCAATCTATTTTTCGATTTAGCAAACGCAAACAAACATTACGCGCGATTTAAAGCTAAACCATTTGGCGCTTAATTGATTCGCGGCGAAATATTTTTGCCGCGGCGTATAAAATAATGTGCTTTTAACGAACGACAAACAGTAGGGTATTTAAAACTGCGCGCGTGTTAACGTCGCATTCTTTTAAAATTGCCGCGGCCGCATATCCACCAAGTAAAATTGAAACAAAAACAGATTCTATTTTCAATTGTGCAAAAACGCACCGCGATAACGCTCGTCCGTGAGCTACGCCGCGCGCGGCACGATAATACCTCCGCTATTAAAGTTTCATTACACGTAGCGCGCGTATCGTTCGCGGCGAAACAAGTAAACGACTTAGAATCGGTTACCATCGCCGCGGCTTAGAGAACCGAGACGCGAAAAAGAGAGAAAGAGAGGAAAGTTAACGCGAATCTTTTCCCTCCTCCCTCCTATCCCCGTCCATCACCTATACGTTACGCAGGTAATCTGCGGGAGAAACGTCGCCGGGATTATATTTTAACCGAATCATCACCGACCGGCTCATCGCGCGCGGCCTTGATAACGCGACCTGTAACGCAATTGCGCGTAAAACACGTGACCCGCGACCGACGATAATCGTCACGACCATAAAAAACGCGCTTGCAGCCCCCTCCCCACACACACACACAGACTTGCGCGCGCGCGCACATTTTCAGCGAGAAGAGGAGACTGGAAAACGCGCGCGCGGCGCTTTTCCGATGACAATCAGACCGCAGCGACCGCCGACGGAATCCCGTCCGCGTTCCGCCACGCCCAATAAAAGCCACCCCTGCTGCCGTTTTCCACCCTCCCCCCTCCCTGCCCCATCCGTCCCTACGAAACCATCTCGTCGAGCGGCCTAATAAATCCGACAGACGGGATTGGCGTGCGCTATCAATTAAAAATGATGAAACCGAACGGCGCGCCGCGCGCGGCTCACCGCGAGCGAGCGAGCTACTGGAACACCGCTGCATCGCGAGGGCCAAGCTGATTCCACCGCCTTGTCCGTTCTGCCGTAATAAGCTTAAGCGATTAGGTATACCTCGGGGGTGCTCCGAGACGGTGCTACGGTTAGCGAGCGACGGGGGCGAAAATAAACGAGAGCGAGGCGTGCCACTCGTTCGAGAAAATTGGAAAAAGTGCGCCTCGGAGGAGAACGAAGAAGAGAAAGAGAGAGAGAGAGAGAGGGGAAGCGTGCGAAGCGGAGTGGTGTTACGGCGGTCACGACGAAGACGGGAGACGGAAGACGGAGAGCAAGCAAGTACCGCCGGCAGCCCGGCAGGTTTTAAACGCAATTTAAATTTTTAATTACGAGTCCGCCGCCGGAGAACGACGCCTCCGTCATCCCGCCGTCGCGACGCCACGCACCGTCTCGCCCGCTATATTCGCACGTCGCTTCACGCGTGTTTACGTTCGACTATCTCTTTTCCTTTTATAAATTTTCTCTCGCCATTGGTTAGATCAGAACGTTGTCCTGTCGTGATCGAAACCTTTTCCGTCCCTCATGCGAGCAACGTGGAGGGAAGATATTATGTACGATAAAAACATACGAAACAAAGTTGTATTATCTTTTAACGTATTTTTTTGGTTTTGTTTTACCTACTTGCGTCAAATAACAGTTTGTGCAAAGAATGAAGTGATGAGAGCTGTTAAACGAACGTGAAATATGCGATTTTTCCGATTAATAATTCGTTGGAGGGGAGGGGGGTGCAATCGATCCCGACGTGTACTCATAATATCGTGGATTCCGTCGAAGTTTATTTCGAGGTGTTTGTTTATTTCGTTCGCCGAATAAACGCGCAGTCACCCCAGTTACTTTTGTTACTTGATACGCGACACGACGTCAACTGCGCCATGCCATCGAGTGAAGTGCATCATGCATATTTCAGCAATACCGATTGCCGCTACGATTTATAGATCGCGGTGGTGTTGCGTGATCCTCGTGCATTCTCCGTTACGGGAACGCGGACAAGATCAACAGCCCTTGTTATTACAGCGTGCGCCGAAAAGCCGACTCATTTCGTGCAATCCGCGATAAAGCGACGCTGCCGATAACGATCGCAGAAAACGTCGTTATAATTTAATAAATCGGGTCATAGAAAATAGGATGAATTATCTTTTTATCGAAACTTTACATACTTGCTCACGATTACTTTTGAATAAGCTCACTTTTGGATAAAAATTCTTGTTCCGATGGCGCTGTTAATCATAACCCACAAATCCTCATGTATTCTTTTAAACATCTTTGTATATTTTTGTATTTTTTGAGTATTTGAAATATCAGAAAATTATATATATATATGTATATATAAATGAGATATATTGAAAAGTTACACACACCAAATGGTGTTTGCGGACGCGTTTACGCGCGAACATTACGTCGCATCCCGGCGAGTCGTATCCTTTCACGGGGATCGCCGTGCATGCTTATTACAACATTTCCGGAACGAAGCGATGTTGTTACAAACACTCATGACTTAATTTCACACACTACCTCCGCGATCGAACGTTACGACGTTACGTTACGGCGCGTGATCGAGAGATTGCGCACGAGTCCTAACATCGCGGCTCCTTAACAACGCATGGATGCTCATTACACGCCTTATTACTTCTTCCGACGCGCCTCATTATTGTGATAACAATCTTTCGAGATAGCCCGCGTTAATACGCGGCGCGTTCATCGCGGAACTTCCTCGTTCTCTCCGCGTCGCGCGCGGAAATTGTATCGCACCGGTTTGGCGCCCGCGAGGCAAAAACGATCAGCGTCATCGATAAGCGAATCATTTTATTCCTTCCATCCCTGTGCGCTTTCACAACAGAATTAGTCATTTGCTTGAGTTTAACTGTTTTTTGTAACCAATTTATTTTGCCGATCGCTATGCGTCATCTATTTGAAGGAACGAGAGAAGAAGGGGCGAAGAGGTGAATAATAGAGCGAGCGTGTATTACCAGCGACGCGCTTATCTTGCGATACGAACCGCTTGTTAATTACGAGAATGAAAGCTGCTCCGGCTTTTAAATGCGGATCAGACAGGGAGGAGAGGGAGAGGAGAAGCGTTTGTTCGTTCCTACTTCAGCCGCTTCTCCAAATCGTCGCTTATACTCTTCCGAGGCATCGCCCGTCCATAATCCACTTAAGACGCGAACGCGTAATTCCTGTGTTTCTTGCATTGCGTGTTTAATGGTAACTCTAACGAGCCGAATGCCTACGACACTACGAATTAGTACGGTCGCCTCGATAAAGCTTTAATTGCAATCGACGTGTGTAATCTTGACCATCGCCGGCAGGCGAGAGCCTTTCGCGGCGGTGGAAACTCAAGGCGGCCGCCTCGGTAAAAATCAATTCCGCGCTCAGGGAGAGAGAAAGAAAAGGAGAGAGAAAAAAAAAGGGAAAAAGAAGCAGGTGCTCGTAAGGCCGCCGGTCGAGTTATTATCCCAACCGTGTTGCCGAGAGCCCCGCCCAATAACGTAGCAAGGTGGCGACGACGGAGCCGGGACTCTGTGATTCCTTTTACCTCCTTTTCTCCTTTTTTTCCTACGAACTTCCTCATTGGCTCTCTCTCTCTCTCTCTCTCTCTCTCTCTCTCTCTCTCTCTCTTAGTTTTAATTCCTTTCCGTCTATGTGTGTGTGTGTGTGTGAGAGAGAGAGAGAGAGAGAGAGAGGCGGAATGCATTCGGAAAAAATGAAATTATCGATATCGCGCGTTCTCCCTAATTGCGACCTGCGTGTAATAACGACGGCGGCGGCGGCAAGCGTAGCGTACTACGTCAGCCGTTACACCTCAAAGTACAGCTGATAACTGAATTATTCTTACGCATTATTATTTTCCGCAATTATTATCGCGCGAGAGATTCGCGCCGCCTCGAGCTTCGCCTCGACTCGAGATTTCTTTGATTCTCACGACGTTTTTGCGATGACGAGAAAGAAAAAGAGAACAGCGTTTGTTTCATCCTAAGGCAGGCCCTCCGAAGAGGAATAAGGTACACGATAACGTTAAAAAAAGAAGTTACGTTATTTTCAATTAGATTAAAATTATGTTAAACACAAGATGATAATTCGAAAATAAGGAAAAACAAAGCTGCAAAAAGAATAAGCCGTAAATAAATTTAAGCTATATATATATATATATGGTGGGAAAGATTAAGATTATAAATAAAAATAAATTTAAATTAGCGTGCAAGATAGAAGAAAAATGTTTAGTTGCGACAGTTATTTGGACACGAGAGGAAGAGAAAGAGAAGACTCGAGGCTCGCGAAACGTTTCGAGTTTCAAGTTTTGCCCCTCCGTTGAACCGCGGGAACCACGGTAGCTGCGACACTGGCCTGATATACGCCGGCTCGGCAAGCGTGCCCCCGGGAGCCTAATCGATGCGTCGTCGCACGCGACTGCGTGCTTTTATCGCTGTCACGCACATAATTAATTTAATTTAGTTTAATACGCCGGCCCAGAGCGCCAGGCAGCGATTGTCGTTCCGATTGTTTGCACGGAAACGCCACCGTTCCGTATTCCGGTGGCCGTTCGTCGAACACGACATTCACATTCGTCAAATTTCGGTACCTCGAAGGGAAACATAAATTTTCCAGCCGGTGTGCGTGTCGCTCGTGGATTCGCGGCTGGAAGAAAATAAGAAGCTTCCTTCTTTACGCGCGAATCGCGAAGTTGTGCCGCCCGGTTAACTTAATTTTCACGCACTCTTCGGCACGCGTCGATCTTCCGCGCCGCTTCGCCGTGTTGCGGAATTGCTAATCACTGCTAATTACGAGGGAGGGGGCTGATAGAGATATCGGTGTGCTCGTCGATGTTATTAACTTCAACAGGATTCGACGCCGGTTCGTTAAACGAGACCTCCGAGCGAGTATCAGTAAAAAGTTCCTTTTCTCGCCACAGATTTCTACCTTCTCCGTCTTCGTCGCGGCTACCTTCCGTATTCGGCGAAAAATCGCGCGACGAAATGAAAAAAGCGACGCTTGTTTCCCCGACCGACGGCCGGTCGGTCGGTCGAGCTCGTCGAGTAGGCGGGTGACTCACCTGGACACGAACTTCCGGGAGGTTAACCTTCATGGCGAGCTCCTCCCTGGAGTAGACGTCCGGGTAGTGGGACTTCTCGAACGCCCGCTCGAGCTCGTGCAGCTGGTAGGTCGTGAAGGTCGTCCGGTTGCGACGGTGCTTCTTCTTGCCCCCGTTGCCGTTTATGTCGTCCCCGCAGCCCGCGCCCAGTTCCTCGTCGCTGCCGCCGCCGGTCGAGTTGCAGCTGTTCTCACCTGGAAGCCGCGAGCGAGACGGAGAGACGGAAGGAGAGAGAGAGAAAGAGAGAACAAGAGAGAGAGAGAGAGAGAGAGAGAAAGAGGAGAGAGGTAGAGTTGGTCAGGTCTCCTCGGAAACGGTCGTTACGGGTAATAGGAGCGGTAATGGTGATCGATTTATCCGGAGTCGCAGCTATTACCCCCATTATACGCGCATAATAGTAGCTATTAGAAGTGCTGCAACGCGTGGCGACGTAGAATTGCACGCCCGCGTGCACACGTGCGTGCGTGTGTGCATACACGCGCGAATCCACTCGCACATTAAAACGCCATTCGCGCCTGGATTTTTTTTCTCTCACTCTCTCCCTCTCTCTCTCTTGCCTTTTATCACGATGCGTGAGCGAGCAAGTGCGAAATACGACGCGCGCTACGCTTCGTTGGATGTAAAAGAGACAACGTGGATTAATTAGAATGTTCGACGTTTAATGCGCGCGCTGCTCGCCGACGCTGATTACGATTCGATGTGTGCGAGCCAGTTACCTTTCTCGTTGTCGAGAACGAGAGCATGCACAAAGTATCGGTTTTCACATTTCACCGTGACGATACTGCAATCTCAAAATGAGCTTGCAAGAAGAGGGAGAGAGAAAGGAACGAGAGAGAGCGAGAGGGGGGGAGGGAGAGAGGAGGAGAAATAAGATATGGATCAGCGGTAACAACGTTTCGCGCGCAAGATGTGCCATTATAGGATTTAATAAGCGTTCTTATATGCTCAAGCGTTCCATGTGATTTTATATGGACGTAAGGAAATGGACTAAATTGCAATTCTTTCTCTCTCCGTTAGCTTAGCTAGTAATTTAAGAAACTAAACGTGTGACACGTTCTTTCATCCGTGAAATTACAGCGGAATTTAAAAACGGAATTTAAATATCGCTTGTCAGAGACAAAGCTGTCAGATAGTGCGATCGTTTACGAGCGTCACGTAAAAATCGCACGGACTATTTACACGAGACATTTGAAAACTGTATATTCTTCGCGGAAAGGATAGGAAGACCGAAGGGTGCTTCCATCCTAATTTCCTTCACCCCATTTCTCCGAGCACTTTAAGAAATAGATACAAACCGCGGTATGTAGAATCGCCCAATCAGCGACGAAGGGAAATCTTACGTTGCGAGAGGAAAAATGTTGACACTCGCGCAAAATCGCTGAGCGCTTAAATCCACCCGATCACTCCGCACGGTCGTTTGTCGAAACAATACACCGGGACCTCCCCGCGTATCTCTAATTAAGATTGTAAAGGGCAAACGCGAGAACAGGATTTGTGTTCTCGAGTTACCGCCCGCAATTAATCCACGTCAGGGACGTCCTCGCGGGTCGCGAGCGACCTCTCACTCATCTCCGACCGCTCGCTCGTTCGTCTCGTGAATCGTCTAATCGTTATATCCCGAGATAAATTGAACAATTGTTATAAGTGCGCGCCGACACGCACCCCCTTTTTTTCTCTCGCTGCACGCCGGGTGACAAGGCGGAGAGCGCAAGCATACGGTCGGTTGCATTTGTAGTCGCTCCGTATCGTTCCCGTCGCCGCTTATCCGGCGCTTTATTAAGGCGACGACCACGCTGCCGCGTCGTTATCGTTAACGAAAGGAACAACGGCGACGGCCAGGTAACAGCGAGGATTTACTTAGGCCGCCGGTGCGATCACGCGATCATTTTCATTGCAAATAACATCCGCGATGGGCATTCCGGCCGTATTTGTTAGGTAGGTGGCTTCGTGCCGTCGCTATTTCGGTCGAGGTCTAATCGATTTAAGCGAGGAATTAATTGTCGGACCCCTCCCCCTCTCTCGACTACGATGCGTCGTTGTGCTGCCGAGCGAGCGCGAGCCCGTTACTTAATTGTTTCACTGTCAAAGTGCAGGCGCATTGCAATGAGAAGAGATTTGCATTGGCGACGAGACGGCGCGCTCTCGGCGAGCGCTTTCGGAGAACGCGCGAGCCTCCGATCGGTATGGTATATCGCATGTACCCTCTCGTTCTCCGCCCGGAAACAGGCGTACGATGTTTTCCATGACGCGAACGGACGGACGCGCACGTGCGTGGAATCTCTCTCTCTCTCTCTCTCTCTGTCGTTAATTTTCAAGTGTTTCACATAATATCAAGTAAGATTATATATTAATGTTTGGTGACTAAGGTACTACCGGCAGAAATTATTGTTGAATAATATAACATACCAACAGCATAATTTACTGGACTTGTCTATCGCGCGACTAAATCACTCACGATTAAATCACTCTATTACACTCTCTTTCAGGGTTTGGGCGTTTTTTTTTTCTGCGAACAGAGCGTATCTACCACACTGAAAAATGGATTTGATCGGATTTATCTGGACAACCAAGCGTATTTCGGATTTAAAAGAGAACAGAGTTTCCGACGATAAGAACCAAATTCGATTAATGAAAACTAGAAATTCCGCTTCCTTCGAGCAAAACACGTTTGATCGTCCCATTGTCAGGTAGATCCAACCGAACTCGATTTTTTCTCGACGCGCTCGCTCGTATCACCGTAAAGTTCCTTTCGTCTTGCCCCTCGCCCCTCGTATCGCGGCGCGTATATAAATTACAATTTCCTCGCGTGAATTACACGATCGTCGTCGGACCGTGCAATTTCGCGGATTAAATCGTTAAGTGAGTAATCGCACGTGTAATTTGCGGTGGTGCTTTGCATCGCCTCGCCACGCGGGAGGAGGAACCTGAGGCGCGTCAACGTGCGGCGCTTCCAACGAGTCATTACGCTCTATCTCGCTCTCCTTGTAAATTACACGTTTCGGGAAGTCGATGATCGCTCGCGGCCGCGCGCCCAATCGGAGAGCTCGCGTTATTTTCATCGCTCACCGCGGTAATATCGTCCGGGAAGCCGAACCGTTTCGATCCTCCGTCCCTGTCCGCCCCCCTTGAAATTTCCTCAGCGCGCTGAATTGCCGAGCAAATACCGACACCTCGCGCGCGAACATGTCGACCATCACTTTTAATACGATGCGATGTCCGAGTTGGGGAAAAAAAATTCGAGCGTTACTCTACGTTACCGTGCGAATTAAACATTTATACGATACCCACGACAGATAGATTAAGATTGATCTGACAGCGCTTGCAATTCGTTTGTCGTAACTTCACGTGGAGCAAACGAGAATTGGCGCGAGCGATTTGTCCGAAGGGCAAAAACGAGTAAGACGCTTCTCCTGTATGTGCTTCCCTCTCTCTCTTTCTCCCGTCTGCCTCTCTCCCCCCCCCCCTCTCTCCGTGGTCCCGCCGGAATTAATACGACTATACGTCACACAACGATGGAGAGAGCGCGTCGCATACACACCGGGCGAACTATTACGCGATCATTTTCCCTGCAAATTACATCCATCCCCGGCGCTGCGGTTACTCGTCGACGAACGCCCGATCAAACCTCGCATTATTCCCGTCCCCGAGTGTAATATCGTCCAAGAAACCGAACCGAGCGCCACCGACGAAGAGATTGATCCTGCGGGACCGCGGCAGCAAATAGGTATTTTCCACCGTACACCCTACTAACCCCCCTTCCGCCCCTACCGCGTTCACCCTCTCAGTTCGCCCTGCCGTAAGTCCTGACCTCACCCCGAGGACCCGTCCCGTCGCTGTAGTGATCGGTAAGTTTCTCCCCTGGCCAGAACTTCGGGGGGGAGGGTGTCTCGTGCGATACATACATATATACACATATATATATATATATATATATATATATATATATATATATATAT
>NW_014554712.1:2024459-2100779 GCF_001313825.1 Dinoponera quadriceps | reverse complement strand
TATATATATATATATATATATATATGCGAATACATATATACATTTATATATATTCAGGTACTCTCATTAACTGCATAATTAACCTTCTCTCGCGTCGTAGCGCAGTACATTAGATCGAATTGTGGAGGGGTAATCGGGTGGCTCAATGGCGGCGGTTCCGCGTGCACTTGCGCGAGCGTGCGCAGCCGCTGGCACAGCACGCATCCCGCACAATCACCCATGCACGCACGCACGCACATCATATACACACACGTACACGTATAATAAACACACGCACGCAGGCGGGCGAGCGCGTGCTTATCCCGGCGTATAGCTTCCTCGCGAGAGGCTTCGCCCGGCGCTAACCAACAGCCTAATAACCTCGCCTTGGCTGGTGATTGACGCGCGCCTGTACCGGCTAATTATCAACAACAATCAATAATGGCCCCCCGAGAATGCCGACGCTACCGTCCCGCTGCGCCCGCGCCTCCTCCTTCTTTGCTTCACCACCTACACATCTCTCCTCCTCTTCTTCGACGTCACTCCCCCTCTGAGCCTTTCGGCTCCCTCGCGACGCCACCCCTTCCACGGCCTGTCTCCGTCGAAGGCCGTGAATCCGCGGAGGCGGCTGAGTCTGTTTTAAATTATCTTCTTTCTACAAAAAGGTGGACCTATCTATGCGGAAAATAACGTATCCCGACGCTGAGAGAATGAGGATTCTCAATTATCGCAGGTCTCCGAATTTCGAGGGGAATTTGCTCCGCCGAATGTTCATTCGTGATTTCTTTAAAGAAGTCTGCGGGATAATTTCGCTTGAAAATTGCGAGTTTAGAATTAGGGAGTTCAACACTCACGCTTCTTCTTTTTCTTCCACTATATCCGTGTATCTTAACAGGAGGAAAAACGGCGGAAAAATGTCGCGGATATTTCCGATTTTCCCTGCAAATACCCGCTCATATTGTTCGCGCGCGAACAGACGACGCGATAGCTCCGTAAAGGATATCCGCGAAAGCGGATTTCTGTGATGCGGCATACGTCTGATATTCGAATAACTGGATGCCTCATGTATACGTGCGTGGATACGTCTGCGCAATAATTGGTTTCGGTTGGGACGGAGTAACCATCATGATTAAATCCTACGAGGCAGGAGTAGCAGGCTGGCGGAGCACCGTTGCTCTTACTACTTGCCGCCCTGTTATATCGAGGGTGTACGGAGTGTATAGCGTCGAAAACGACCTGCATTTTCGCGGATTAAACGCGACACTGTGCCCGTGAAAGTGAAAGTTTACGACGTTATCCGAAAGCCGAGACCTCGGGATTGATTCGAGACGTTCACGAGGGCCGAAGAGGGCATTGTTCGGCTACTTTTGCGGGAGCACACATTGTGAATGATTCTCCCGCTCGACGAATTTGCGATCTTGCGGGCAGAGTCGAGCAAAAGCCCGACGCGATGTTCGTTCTCGCTCCGCTTTCGCATAATCCGTAATGAAAATCTATCAGTGAGGAATCAAAAGGTCGACACGCGAGGTCGATTGAGAAGTATCTGAAACGATAAATGGATAGCGACAGTGATATCAAATTTCCGTTGTTGACAAGTTTTATCCTTCAGAAGAACATTTGTCGAACGTAGGCTTACTATCACTCGTATTCCCAATTCATTCGCGATCTCCATTTATTTCCAAACCTGAAAAAGTGGCTCGGCAAAAAGAAATCTTGGCCGTTGCAACAGTCAAAGTGCGAGCTCATCACTGACAATGTCTACGCTTCGGCGAGCTGTCGTACAAGCACTACGAGTGAGCCTATATTTGGCACATATTGTTCTGAAGAACCAAACCCGTCAACAATAGCAATTTGATACTATCGTCGCCATCTGCGCGTCACTTCGGATGCTTCACAATCGACCCACCTAAATATAAAGAGAGTTATTCACAACATTCCGAGAGACAAGAACAACTTCCAAGTATTTCTGCTGCATCCCAGTTTTTTACGCGTCGATATAATGAAAAATATTTTAATACTCGACGTACGAATTTATGCTCGTTATAGCTGCATCGCCGCGGCGTTCAATCCGTGGAGTACTAATTTATTTTTTTCGTCACGTCGATTGGTACACGCGATAGCATGCTCTACTCTGGTTAACACGATCCAGCTTCCAGGCAAAATCTGCTAACACATCCTTCCCGCGAGATATTATCGCGGCGCGCAAATAGAAACGTTTTCCCGATGAAAAATTTTATGACACACACACACTCACCGGGACACGGAGGGGGACGAACGGGAGACGACGCGGTCACGCGTTGCAGCGGTATTTCGCGTTCACGAGAGCGACGGAGGAGATGGTATCGCGCGGATGCAAAGCGGTCCTAGTCGCTTCTAGCTACTTAAGAGATTGACACGACGAGATAGTATAATGGACGGCGCGGTCGGAGGGAGAAAGAGAGAGAAAGAGAGAGAGGATTCGTGGCTGCTCTCGCCGAACCGGCCACTGACTCTAATGGGCCAACACTGATCGCTGATAAATTTCAAAACGCCGTGGGGGCCTTTTGATTCTTCGCGGCGGCGGCTTAATCGAGTTAAGGAGTCGATTAAGGAGCGCGTTAATGCGCTCTTCGAGAATGACGCGCGCGCGCGCGCCGCTCGGCGCGATTGTGGGACGAGCGATATATGTTAGGTGAGCGAATCGGAGATCACCCGAAGGCCCGTTCGAATGCAAATTCGGCCTATTCTGAGCGCGACTCTGCGCCGTACACACAAGTCACGTGCAAGACGTTGCTCTAATTTGAGAATCGAGCTCGGTTGCTCCTTTAACGACGAATGCGCGCGGTCGGAATAACGGAGCAATTTACTGTATTTATTACTCGCCTTACCCGAAATAGCGATTCGTAATTTAGCGAAGCGTTATTTTCAGAGTTCGCACGAGCGCATTGTAAACATATCTTTCGGTCGTGCGAACGATTGTAGTTGTAATTTAAAATCGAAGAACGATGGATCTGGAGGATTTCTCATTTTGAATGCTACAACTACTTTATTCTATTCTCGACCAAATACTTGTCTTTCCGCGACAATGACAATGAACAAGGAAGGGTTTTAGAATTTCATTAGATGACTGTAGAATAAGCGAACGCGGTCCTGAAATTCGAAAATTGCAAGTATCGTACGTATGCCCATCCTGAACCAGGTTAATATCACTGCATGATCATCGTAGACACAATTAACCACGTCGGATGCATCGCTTCTCGTACACCATTTTTCCCCGCGGATTTCTCACTCCGCGCGTTGACGGAACGAAAGTACGACAAAGATGAATTATCAGACGCGCGTAGCAAGGTGTCCTAACACACCGACGGAGACGATTCTTCGCGGGAATCCTCGCGGGAGCCATATATTATATCGTTGTTGCCATCGATGTATCGAAGATCGATGGCTGACCGTGTCCACGGGTCGTCACGTTAATAGCCGCGCGGCGAGAATTAAAATTTCTCGCGTTTAGCGACGACGACGGGTGGAGAAGCCGGCCGGGGGGGGTTGAAAATTTAAAAGAAATCGCGTCCAGCCGCGTCAAAAGTTGTGCGCATTGTTGTGAGCGCTTGAAAACGTGGCCTGCCAGTCGAGTTCGTTTCCCTGTTTGTAATGTAAACCGCATATATCCCAAAGCGCGCGCTTAATATATTTGTGAGCAAATGTCGCGAATGCGGTGAATTAGAGGTAAACGAATTGATTCCAACAAATATACGCGGCTCGCGTAACAGCGGACGGACGATGATATCCGACAGCCGGTCAAATTAATTAACGTCCCGTTTGGCGCGTTTGCGTTTGAGAGAAAGAAAGAGTCGTTCTCGGCCCCTCATAAAAAAACGGGAAGCCGGTCAACCGTCAGTCAAGTGTTAAGATGGCTGCGCGAAAAAAAAACCGATGAACCTTCGTGCATTTTTAGACATCTGTGATCCGACGTGATTTCGCAATGACGAACATTTCGAGAGAGCGCGCTCTCGCGGAATCGCGCGTTCCGGCAGCTCGCGAGGGCTGGCGGGAAAGGGGGAAGGATGATTTTGCGGCAGCTCGAGATTCTTCCCCGATGCCATTTACCGTTTTCTCCTCGTTACGCCGGTGAAACGCGTTTCGACGCCGGTCGTTTCCATCGCGCGTCATTAGTGTCGTCGCGCGGAACCGCAATTTGCCCGGCGTAATCGTGGAAGAACAGGCTGATAATTCGGGCTGATAATGCGGAGCGAAGAAATGAAAATTGATAGATCGCGATATCGGGGATATGAAGAAAGACGGGGCGCGATCCGCGCTTCTCGCGGATTTTCGGCGTTGCGCGCGCGGGACGTGGCATATTGAAATCACGTGTTAATTGAATTTCCTGTCCGATATTGACGCACCCGACCGGTATCCGTGATCGAGATCTGAGCTAACTGCGACGTGATCGGTATACAATATCACGATCCGCGCATAATTCCGCCGCCTATTCTCCCGGATGAACGGACGACGCGGTCGCAAAATCGCGTTAAACGAGCGCCACCTCGTTCTTTCCTCGCGCGGATCGCGACCATTTCTCGTCGCCGTGAGAGTGTGTCCCCTTCGGTCATTGAAAGCATCGATGAGCACGCGAAATCTCTCCACCACGAGAAAAAACAGCTATTTCATCGCGCGGATACTCGCTCGATATTCGATGCAGGATATACACCGTGCCGCGTCGTTTGTACTTAAGCACGGCTGTCGATTCGGAATCTAATTTCCTTGATCGGCGTGGGAGGAGGCGGGAGAAGGTGAAACAAGGAGAGGGAAAGAGAAAGAGAGAGGGGGGGGGGTGCAACGGGAGAGGAAATAAGAGAAAGAGGACCGACCGGTATGCCGTCACACAGAGGGCTTAGCTCGCCGACCAAAGAGGATTACAGAATTTGTCTTCTCGTGGACCGTCATCGGTGTCGTTCCTTCTCCCCCTCTCTCTCTCTCCCTCTCCTCGCTTCTGTCCTCTCTTCCTCCCTCTCTTTTCGTCTTCAATCCTCCTCCTCCCCTTCGCCTTGCCGTTCTCTCGTCCCGACTCTTTTCGTTTTTATCTCCGGAACGAAACGCAATGGCCACTTTGCGCGGCACAAAGTTTCGACGGAAATTTCTTCGTAAAAGCCACTGTCACCTGTCGCGCTCTTTAATCCGATGCACGTATCGATCCTCGAGATGCGTCTCCACCCGCGAGAGACGACTCTCTCTCTCTTTCTCTCCCTCTCTCTCGCTCGCTCGCTTCGTTCCCTTTCATTCTCTCGTTTCATTTCCCTCCTTCTTCTGTCTCTTTCTCTCTCTTTCTCTTTTTTCTCTCTCGCCCGGTCGTGAAACAGTGGACAAATGTTTTTATTACTGCGTTAGAATGGTAGTATATAATGCTGCGGTCAATATATGTACATATATATATATATATATATATATATATACTTGATCCAGCAAATTTAATTTATTTAAAGTATACGGATCATCGGGAGCTGTTAGTCAAGTTAAATGACGGGGGATTAATAAAGCGCGCGAGAGGAAGAATGGGGGAAGGGGAGTGAGATGGTAAATTAGCGAACTGGTTTCCACCCAGATCTCCCCACGACTGGGTTTTTCTTCATCGAGCGAACAGAATAAACGTGGTTATCTCTGCTCCTCTTCGAGAAAGAGAGAGAGAGAGAGAGAGCGCAGCGTTGAATTCACCGGTTCACAACGAATTAAATTTCCAGACGCAAGACTGATACCGCCGATCTAGCGCGGCGTGTTTGGAGATACCTGCGAATTAATCGATAAGACAGAATTAATAAAATGGTGTACGAGCAAATTAGCTTCCGTAAGTGGCGCGAGAGTGACCGCCGTGCTGTAAACTTTTCCTCTCTTCTTTAAAATAACGCGCACAATAGGCTTCTCGTCGCGACGGAAGGAAGATCGGCAAAACGTGGGCGCGTTTAATCTCTCGCTCGGTGAAGATGAATATTATATCGATTATTCGCGTATCGGTATCGAATTATTAAACCGTCAGGGGGAACGATGAGCCGGTACGCACACTGTGTGTGTGTGTATGTACGTGTGTGCGCGCGCGTCCGCGTCTCAACAACGCCCGACAGGTAAGGTTCTTAAACTGTCATCGGGTTCTCGTCGTCGGGGATAGAGTTTCCATCTCGACCGGTCAATGTACGCGGCGTGTCGCAGTCTAGAGCCCCTCAAGTTAGACTCTGCACATGTAAAGCAGGGCTTGCAATGAGAATTTAAGGCGTTAAGATTGAAGAAATTTTAACAAGGACCGATTTTCACGCAGGTGGAAAATATGTTTTACCGTGTAGGAAGGATGTCTACTGAATAACGATTTGTTCTCTCACTCCAGATTGTGTCCTTTCACGTGATAATCCTCAGTTCCGCTATCAAAAAGTCTGATCAAAAAAGGAACTAGACCGATCAGTAAAAGAACCGAGATGTTCCAGACTCCAGCTTGAGGGACTCTGCTCGCGCCCGTTAATTGGACACTCGTCACTCGTCCGCCGGCTTCGGGACGTAGTAGAAAAATGTCGCAAAATGTCGTTGCGAAACCGGATGCACGATTAACGTAGCCGTTTTGCGAAGGAGGAAAAATTCCCGACGAACGAAAATGAGAATCGAAGACTCGCCGATTTCGACTTGCTTCGTTCCCTCCTCCTGCATCCCCCCGCGCCGACGAGGGATTATTCCGAAGACACACTCGGCGCGTATCCGCGAACTTCGTTCGCTCCAATGAATTTCCTCGCGTACATCCTCGCATGCTTCCTAAATCCGCCGGCCGGATTAATAATCCTCAATTCCGGACAATCTCACCGCGTCGACGTTCGCCTGATCGAGCGGCCGCGACGTCGCTGACCACCTAACTGCTTGCTCGTCCACTCGCCCCTGCCTAACGGACTAAGCGCTGGTTTTTCGATATTTCACGGCATGCACGTCGGCTGCCCGCCCGCCCGGAGTAATTCCCGGCGGAGCTGAAATTTCGCAATTACGCGTGCACGGCGGCGCGCGCAATTTTCCCCGTGTGGAATTACCGCGCGGGTGAAATTCGTGCGGCCGCGTCTGACTTTCGGGCGGACACACGTCCTCCCTCGCCTCCCGAATGCATGTGCATGCGCCACGAAAGGGGAGGCGGGCGAAGAGACCGTGTCGCAAAGGGGCCGCGGGGGGAATGGTTTATTTTGTTTACGTTCCTTTCGCGTGGTTTATGGCTCGCGACGGCGCGCCGGGCCTTCGTTATAATAGTAATCAACCGGGCGGGCGCCCCCCCTCTCGTTATCGTTACTAGTTAATAATTTAATTGTTCGGTGGCGTGCGGGCTTTATTGGGATATCTCTGCCGACATCGCGCGCGTGTTGCCGCGTAGGTGCGCCGCTTATACGTGTGCGTGTGCCCGCCTGCGTGCCGCTTTCCCAGCCGGCCGAAAGGCCGCGTGGCTCGCGAGAGAGCGGCTGGTTCCGTTCGCCGTGTTGTTGCCGCGACGTACGCGCACGTGCACGAGCGAGCGAGCGGCCGAGTGAGTGACGGCGCGCACACACGCGCATCCTGAATTATCCAGGCGTCAATATTAATCGTGGTAATGACGTACCGATTGCTAATCGCTGCACAAATTACGCCAATACTGCACCGCGCGAGCACCGTCTCTACTTCCTCTCTATATCCAGCCGTGTATCTGCCTGCGTCCCTCCTCTATTTCCGTCTCTCTTTCTCCCTCCCTCCCCCGACCTCTCTCGCTCTATGTCTCTCTCTTTCTCTCTCTCTCTGTCTGCCTATATCCATCTCTCTCCCTGTCTCTCACAGAGCACGCGGCACAGGTCATATCTATACCTATATATGCAGACTTCCGTCTCGACGTAGTCGACTATCGATCACGAGGCGTTTTGGTATCCGAGCGCAGTAAAATAGGTTCCGCGATGCCCGGTGTACGATTGATCGGCGACACCTGCGCGCCAATTACCACTCGCAAGCTTTGATCCAGCGGTAATCCGGTTAAATCGACGCGCAGCGCGGCACGACGCGCGACGGTAGTTTTCCACGCGCACGCTTTCGTCGGGTGCTCGAAAAGGAGGAAAGAATTTGACGTTGTCCAGGGTGTCGTCGTCGACACCATTCGATGTTTTCACCGGTTCAATCGAATTGTCTCGCGACAATCATCATCTCGCTGTGGTAATTGTCGAATGGAAATTACGTAAACGATGAAAGTGTTCGCTCTGAGAAGACGAGTAGGATATTTTGCGAAAACATGCATTGGTAGATATGAAGCGATATCTCCTATCGCATGATAAAACTTTAAGACTCCCAGTCCCTCGTTGCGACCGTCCTTGTTTGTTTAATGATGTCAGAAGTGAGAAAATACTTGCTAAGGATTCTTGCGTTATAATGAAAAAATTTACTTGCAAAATGACATCTGTGATCGATTCAGCTTGTGAATACACGCTTGTAAAATTGTCCAAATGCTTTTCCTTTACTCAAACAATCAGTAAATAGTCACAAAATTAATTTAATATAGAATCTGCTCTTTTATCTTCTTTCTTTTCTCATTCCGTCAAAATTAATTTTACAATTTATCGATTATTCGAGTAAAAATGTTACAACTGTAAAATGTAACAGACCATTTACAAATGTGTTAAAGCGATCGGGAGTGTCATTTTGTGAGAATATCACTTTATTTGAACGTATCACACAAGAATTTTTGGTATGCATTTTCTCGCTTCTAACGTCATCATATAAGTTTCAGCGGGAGACCTGAGTCTTAACAATAAGAAAAAAAGAAAATTGTTCAAAACACCGATAGGCCTCGTTTGGCATCTCTCACCGTCATTTCTGTGCCTTATCGTATTAATAGTACGCGCTGATTCCTGTTGATTCGCGTCTTCGTTCGCGATCGAGCCATAAGTGCGAAAAGTTCGCCGCCAAAAAGCAACGAGGTTCCAGCAATAAACGGGTATGAAATTACACGTAATCGCCGATGCCCCTCTAGCGCGGTAGTGCAGCCGCGTGTTGTCACGCGATCGAAAATGCTCCCCCTAACAAAGCGCTTTTACGTGCGGCGCTCCGGGTCGACGCGATGCGCGCAACGTTCTTACGTTACGCCCGTAGGGCCCGCGATACTCTTTTGTAATATAGACATTACCAATGACTCGCATTGAGGTATTTAGAGATTTTACACGTAAGAATGCTCTTTTTCATGTGGTCGTTTACTCGAAGAGCGCTACTAACAATTCCAAATGGAAGATATCTCCGAAAATGTAAAACGTCTGTGAGCACGGGAACAAAGTCAAATAGGACAAATATTTATATGAACTTTTTGTGTTATTTTTGTGTAGTGAATTCATTTCTGAAATTATGCTCACATGTTATGAAACACCTCGTGTAGAGCGTCCTAAGTTTTTTTCAAGTAATAGATACCTTGTATATTTAATATTTCTTAAGAACAATTCATAAACGGACAGAAACACAGCCGAATCGCATCGAGGAAAAGAGGAATATGTAGAATTGAAAGAAGTAAAAAGGTAAATGAAAACGCGTTAACGTGTAACCTCGCGCAAGTGAATATAGATATCGATTCGTATTCCGCTTAACGCGAAATATAGATGTTGCATTTTAAGTTGCAATTGTAGGTTGATAAGTGTGGTTGGGTTAGGTCGTATATCAGCGTCCGCGATCAGATTAGCGTCAATTTAGCGGTAAAAGCCAGGTCGTAAATATTTCCTACAAGCTCGAAATCAGATGAAGCGGTGTAACACACACACACACGAATACACACACCATCACGCAATCAGTAATGAAATTGCGATAACGTGAGTCTCATGTCAGCGGGCGAAAATACAAATTTTTTTCGCGGAGGAACGTGAACTGAAACAATGCAGTATTCATTCGCGGCGGCAGATAATCTCACTTTAGCAAAGTATTTCGGGTAGGCGTTGCGTTACAACTTGTCCACGTCTTCATTCGACAAAAACACGTCAACGACATATCATGTGAAACAACGGCTTTCACTTATCGAGGAACATCCACTGTTTCGTGTATTACCGTACGGACATTCTTTATTGACGCTTGATCTCGAAGTATTATCATTCCGCCACTTACAATTCAAGAAGCGTTACTTTGCTGTGCACGTTGGCTTCGCTCGATCGGAAACTCGGTCGGATCGCCGATTGGGTTTTGTCCCTGACTGGTCACGGACCGTTTCTGGGATCGATTATTTACCAAGAATAACTGTTAGGCGCTCCCTCGAGTGATCGGTCGCGGACAATTAATCCTGGCAATTTATCGTAATTAACGCGAATACATTATCAGTCGCGCGCTCATACCCGCGCGCGATTAATTAGGGGCTCCGTTTTACTCGGGAAGATGACTTCGTATCGGGAATGAAATTAGACAGAATAATTGCGAAACTTACGAGGCGGATGATGAGATTATGAAGCGTGAAGTTAACGACGTTAAGCAACGGCGTTAAAAGGAATTAGACAGAGTCGAGTTGGGAGACACTCGTAACTCGCACGACGAGGAATTAATTCCAAGTGTGTTAATGTCGCCCGTCGTTCGCGCATACGTCGCGGAATTGATTTCGCGCGCCGAACCGCGCGGTTTCGCATTTGCTCGAGCTAATATGTCGCTTAATTGGCTTATCCTACTATTATTTATCTTACACTCTCCGTCCTTCCTCATCCGCACGCGGGGGACGTTGGGTCGCGCAATATTTCTCTCCGATATTGCTCGCGATATTAATCGCGATTACGACGAAATTGCACGTAAAAGGCGAGAATTATTTGCGAACGGTGAGCGCTTTGATTTAAATAAAAGGAAGAGGGGGCTCGCGCACGCGCGCCCTGCTGCAATGATATCCACAATTAACGGTACGCGCGTATCGAGAGCTGGCTGTAAAAATAGTTCGTTATACATTTATCTTTACTTTAAGGACAGTAACCGCGCGGGGGAAATGGTGTCTTATTACCTTCAAATCAGACGTGAAGAATCGGGTGTAAAGAGCGCGAGCGGCGGGATAATAAGAGGCGATAAAAGAAAGAAAAAGAAGCAATGCAACGGAAAGAAATAAAAAGACGAACGCGTGCGGCCGGATCGCGGCCGAATTCTCCACGCGATGCTGACCGGCGAGAATCGACGAGAGATCTTCTCGCGGGATCGGTTTCGTCGGCCCAATTTTTTGAGGCCTGTTCGCCCGAGAATGCGACCGTGTTTTAAGGCCGGCGAGCCG
Organism: Dinoponera quadriceps; assembly: GCF_001313825.1. NCBI lineage: Eukaryota > Metazoa > Arthropoda > Insecta > Hymenoptera > Formicidae > Dinoponera > Dinoponera quadriceps. The sequence goes on along the minus strand of NW_014554712.1, from coordinate 2,089,585 downwards.
AAACGAGAAGGACAGCGATAAACACACCGGAGTCACAATGTGGCACGGTGACACGTATACAAATAATCGCGTATATCGCGTTCTCGCGCACAACGTCTCGTGACAACGGTCATCGGTTATTCCAGCGAGTTAATTTCGATCAATCGCGGCCGCGCACGGTAGACGGCCGATTCTCACCGCGGATAACAGACCCTGTTAGCCCCTCGCTGTTAAGGCCGCGAGTGAGTGCGGCGGTAGTGGACGAGGAGAGGAGACGAAGGAAAAAAGGCGAAGGCGTGAGTGAGAGAGGAAGAAAGGAGATGTGGCAGGCGCGATCCATTAGTAGGCACGTCAATTCACCTCTTAAGAAGCGACTTAAAGCCGCTTCCACCTATCTCCCTTTTTCTATTTTCTTTCTTTCTCTCTTCTTTCGCTTCCCCCCTCTCCCCCCCCCCCATCTCTCTATCTTTCTCTCACTCTTTCATTTTTTCCCTCCTTCTCTCGCTGCTCGTCGTTCCTCCGCTCTGCTTCATACTTATTAGCGGCGGCTGGTCCTCGCTCTTTTTACCTCCTTCTTCTCCTCCTCGCGCGCGCACGGTATCATAATTAATGATAATTCGATTAGCGGGACAAGATTGGGTCTCGACTAAGCAGCCTCTCCGTCTCTCTCTCTTTCTCATTGCTAGTGTACCTCTCTCGCACCCTTCCCCTCCCCCGGGGTCTTTCGCTCCTCGCGGTGTTCCCTTCGAGAACGATCAACGTGAATCCCCGGGAATAAACGCTGACAATTAATCCCACGTCGAACATATTAAGCTTGACGGGTCTCCACCGCAGGCTTGTACAGTCCGGAATAAGATAAGGACGTCTCGCGATGATTTCATTCGCGTTCACTTCGCTCCAAACGAGATCGCGCGTCGTTCGATTTTCGCGGACAAGTGTGGAGGAGAGGGGGATGGTATCCGACGCGGTAACGGACCGAATTAAAGTAATTGCAGGCTACTTTTGCACGGAGTCCAGGACGACCGGTAACCGGTCGATCCACCGATAACGTCGAAATGCGCTTTGCACACGTGTACACGCGCGGTTTCGTTGGAAATTTATACCGCGCTATTATTACAATCACGTAAGTGCCGACGAGAATTAGTTGTGTATTCAAAAATTTTGTACACGTACGTGGGTGAATGGCTACAATCAATCTGGCGAGAGAGAAAGAGAGAGAGAGAGAGAGAAATCGAGAGAAGAATACCTTTCTAACGCGGTCGATGGTCGCGCGCGGAAGACACAAATTGCGGCATTGCATCGGACAAATCGCGACACAACCACTCGCGCGCACAACCGCTCACGTTACTCAGGACAAGCCTGAGAATAAAGAGATAACGAGAGAGAGAGAGAGAGAGAGAGAGACTCCCCGAAATAATACATTCCGACATGTATAATATCCGCTCGTGCACCTCGTGTACCACGCGAATGATTCGTGCGAGCAATTGACGCGCGCCGAACACGCCACGAGCCGGCGCGAAGGTGTCGGTGCCGTCGCAGGTCGATTACTTACGGAAGCCGGTATTATTAACGTGACGTATAACAAGACGATATTTCGGAATCTGACGGAATCGTTTCACGACGACGACGGCGAGTATCGAAACACACCCCCGGCTTCTCCGGCGCGGACACGCGACTTGACGAAGGACGCGAGAGTCTACGCCGACAGCCGATAGTTGATCGGCCATTTTTTCTGCTCGCAGCGGCCGCGCTAATAGCGGCAGCGCCGGTACAAAATTGTTTTGTCGATTCTGACCCTTCCGCCGAAAGTGTTGCGTCGATAACTCGCGCTCTCGCCCGGGTGTGCGCGCACTTCCAGAATGACACGAACGACAGTTCGCGGGCAGCGTAGGCGAGCCGAGACACGGAAGTGTCTCGAAACAGGAATTATCGGATATACGTTACATTGGCCCGCCGCCGCCGCCGTATAACAGTCGGCGTACGACAGCGGCCGTTGCACGACAGCGGCTCGATTTCGATCGCTCGATACGGTCCGACGACAGATTAGCGGCGTGTACACGTGTGTACCTCGCAGAACGCGAGATACCCGCGATAACTAACGATTTTCTAATTATACCGCCAACGTTACCGACGAGCTTCCCACTATCTCTCTCTCTCTCTCTCTCTCTTCCTCTCTCCCCTCTCTCTCTTTCTCAGTGCGGCGCGCACGCGGAATTTACACGTGCGTCGGTGGCCATGCGATCGGTTCCGCGCGGGAAATTGATGTCAGAACGTATATCCTTAGAGAACAGTCAGAGGCCGCAGAGACGACGCACAGTTCAAGGGAGGAGTTGGTCGCGTATCAACGCGGGCGAAATTAACGCTATAATCCGAATGACGATTGACAATGGTGATTACGGTCGGGATGGAGCGATTGCGATCTATAAATGATTTAAATGATCACGCTGGGCGAATGAGGCGTTAACGAGAGAATCCGTGGGATTTCGTGAATGCGCTCTCGCGCATAGATCGTGTTTCAACGATTAATCATTGATCGCGTTGATTAGCAGTCTTCTAGCGGTCAGCGGATTTCGAAAACGCTCGGTCCATTAATCATCGACATGGATAACACCGGCTGGGGGCATCAAGGTGAATTATTTCGGGGTGTAATAAAAATAAACTAATACGACTGTGTGTGTGTGTGTGTGTGTGTGTGAGGAGGGAGGGGGGACGTGCGCGTGGTCGGAGGGAATTTCCATCGGTCGCGAGGAGGTGTGCCGCGCGTTGAGCGTTAGAACGCATAAATGTCTTGCGGAAGTGAGAAGAAGAAAAAAAGTGGAATAGGTAGCATGCGGCAAATTGATCTCATCAGTAAAGTGGAAAATCACGCAACGAACACGGCCATTATGTGGAGCAACGGGTGTATTCGTAGGTAATGCGCCATTAGCGTGTTATTATTAGACAAGATTTACACGTTTCAACGACTACCGACACATATGGGAGCCAGCGTGTATATATTACAGCGTTTTCCGTTTTCGCCGGCGCGAATCGTCCGCGCGAATTTGCGCGTGCGATTCATTAGTCCTTCATCCCTACGGTCGTGACGCGAATCTCCGACGACGTGCGCCGGCAGATTCTGCCTCGTTCTTCTTAAATTTTGTTTCCGGTATCGACCAAGCGCGACCCCGGCGATAATTAATCGAAACTCGATCAAGTGGCATTACTGGCCGTAACGCAACAGCCAGACAGAGGCGAGAGGCTAATCGCGTCTGTCGCGGCGGGATGCAAGATTCAACGTCACAGCGCGGGACGGGCAGGTCTGCTGATTGAATTAATCCGTAAATGCGAAAAAAATGATCGGAGCCCGCGCGGGAAAACGCGGCCGTCGGCCGGAATTCGTTCGGATTTACCCGAATTAAGCGGCTATTAGCGGGCCATTGATTTCTCGTTTCGGGGCAGTGATACCATTGAAATTTATATTAAACGGCGTCCGGATTGCCAGTTACTTCGCAACCCGGTACCTTGGTGAACGCGCGTCGGAAAATCGAACGACCGGCCGCAAGCAACGCGGCCCGGGAAATCTGGGATGAAATCTTATTAAACGACTGACAAATGAGTTGTAAAACGCGGCGATAAATATCCGATCGGACGAGGGTCCGCGCGATATCTGCAGGGTGATTGATGATGCGACAGCGATCAACAAACCGCGGACGGAGGGGGCGGTCACACAAAGGAGCGAGTGGATGGATCGGATGATCGAGATTACTTCGTTAATGGGTCTCGAGGGGCAGCGCCACGAGTCGTCGTCCTGTGATTGGAAAATTGACGTGCTTCGCACGTAACACGGAGGACTTTCGGAAACGGGGTTCACCTCTCGCGCGGATCCGTCCGACGGGTCGCAGCGACTTTTGAGATTTGCCTTTGCGTCGCGTTTAGTTGAGATATTTGCGTAACGACTCGTTGGTCTCAAGTCGGACCGTGAAAGCATCGGAACGTTCGCACGTGCGGACGTGTCGTCCGATAATCCGGCTTTCTAATTGTCTTGCGAAGGATTTCATTCGGAGGGTGGACAGAGCGGTGTTTCTCGTTGAAGGTAAAGTGTGTGAGTGTGCGAGAATCATGAGGGACGTGAAACGTTGATGATAGCTTGGTGATGAAATTGGTGTGAAATTAGTACCAGTGTTCTCTTGCGTGTCGCGGCTGGTGTCCTCCATCTCTTGATGAGTCCTTTTATGGCTGGCCAATCCGAGAATCGCGTCGATGCTGTGCCTTGGGGTGCTGCTGGCCGGTTTTGGTAAAACGATGTCCTGACTATTTTGAGAGGCCGAGTCGACAAGCTGCTGAGAATCCATTGTCGGGGACCCGGTCGGAGGACTTCTCGCAGGAGATCGCTTCCAGCTGGAGTGACACCGCCCTCCCGATGACTCGAGGTCCTCCTCGCGAGTGATTCCGCCGTGCAGACCTCGCTACAGCTCAGTGATCGCGCGACGAAACCGTGTGGCACACGTGTCCTTCACCGTAAAGTGCATCTCGAACAACAGCACGCACCGTTCGAGGCGTCGGGATTGGCTCCGGCAATGTTTACATCAGACCGGAACACCGTCGGAGAAGTTAGTGCTTATCCGAAAAGGATCCACCGAAAAATTCGTCCTGCAGATAGTTTTAGAGATAGGTCACCATGGTTTTAGCGTTTCTTCTTATTCTTCAGATCCTACTTCGTGGCTTTTATCGCGGGATCGTTGAAGTGTTCGATGATCACGTCATCGGCACGAATGCGACGGGATCAAATTGGTCCTTACACGTACAATCAATTCGGGCGCAGCCCAATTGAATTTCGAATTATCGCAAAGACGGATGGAACTCGATATTACGAAGTCTCCGGATGAATCTCCCCATATCTAGTCACTTGTCACCTCTTCACAAATCATGATGCAGGTCGTCATCCTCATCCGGACCTCGTCCTTATCTCGCCCAGCGCTCGTCCAGCGACGATTTCATTCTGACACTAAACCGACCTCTGGTATCTCTGACATCGGCCGACAATAACGTACGAGTGTACTCTCATCCCAAAACCACCCGTTCACCAGTAGGCCTCCAGCCAATTTCCAAAGATACGTCCTCCGCTGCTGTCTTCGCTTCGACACCCGATCACCGGTTTCAGAATCCGAAACCTCCCAGCGACTCTGGGCTACGAGCCGCTGCGTAATCACTTACGTGGATCAGGAAAAGTGAAATCGACTGAGGTATAGCGTAACCCCCGATCTCTTAACGGGACACCCGATCTGGTCCTCGGCTCATTCACTTTCGTCCAGGCGCCAGATGGCCCAGGAACCTTCCCGTTAAGGTCGAAGCTCTTGAGCGTGCGTCGTGTCAACGAGGACTAGCCGGCCGTCGTCTACCGGGGTGGCCTTTGTTGCAGCTGCACACAACTACTCCCGGAGACTGCTCACAAGTGAGAGAGGAGGTCCGGGCGCGAGGCGTGGCCTGAACGGGCGAATCGGCAGAGCCGTTTGTCGCTTAGTCTACCAATCCTGATGGAGATCCTGGAACATGGCGAGGCAGTGGTGCTCAATCCGGGGCTTTCGACGTAACCCTCTCTCCTGCACGGGGTTGCCGCAGGGGTTGAGGAGGGCGGACGGGCTCCCATGACGCCGTCTCGGCCCCACCAAGATGTACGTACGAGCCTCACGAGGGTAGTGTAGCCTACGTCTGCCTGTGTGCGTGTGCGGGTGGTGTGTGTGTGCGCGCGCTCGATTGCTACGTGGCTACGTGTATGCGAGATGAGTGTGTGAGGGACGAACACAGAGAGAGAGAGAGAGAGGGCGAGAGCGAGTCCGTGCGCGCACACGCGCACCGCGAAGGGGTGGTTCACCTAAACAGAGGCGGATGGTACACACACGCGGCCGGAGTGGGTTGATTCTTGCGGCGGATTCTGGCATCCCCTGTAATTGCCAGAAATGAGGTAAAGCTTACCGCTTACGCCAAGCCTCCTACGCTTCTGGATGCCCCGCAGATTCGCGCGACCTTACGCGCCGCTTTTGCGTCTCCGCGCCTATCCATCACCGCCGAGGGCTCGCGTTCGGCAAGAAGTTGAAGTGGCGACGACTCTTTCTTTTTTTCTTCACCCGCCGAAAATCGCTGATATCGATCAACAAGCGAATTGGACGGGTGTTCGGCTGTCGATGCTGCAGGTGTAAATCGACAAGGACGTTTGTAACAAGATAGCGGACGGACCCGGCGATTGACGTGAAATTATTTCTCGCCGTGTGTCCGCGGTAATGAAAATATATCCGGGAACATACACCGGGGTTTTAGAAGAGAATGGAGGATGGATTCGTCGCATTCGAGATGTCTTTTCCCGACGGTGACGAGATATTTATCTCGCGATTGTGTATTGCCGCGCCGGATTGACCAACGAAAATATTATTCCCGCTCGTGATTTGGAAAATTCGACGCGATAAAGTGATTTCATTGAACTGTAGCTGAAGTGTCGGTATATTTACGTAATATCAATTTGATGATCGGGCACGTGTGTAACATGACATCATGCGTACACAGGCACGACCTCAACGCCGTTCGGGCAAACGTCATAAATGAAATAAATTGTCTGATTCCACAATACGTGCGTACAGCGCATACGCACATAGTGCGGGCGAACGAATATAAAATTCGCCGTAACGATCGAAGCGCGACGATACTCTCGTCAAGCGTCTGGATTTTCATCGTACATTAAGTCTACTTGGTTCTATATTGAGTCTTTAAGTGAAGAAATTAGAAATAACTTCCCGTTTGTAACGACAAAGGAGCACAATAGAAGACCATTGAAGACTTAATGCAGAATTAAATAGATCTCTGCGAGATCTAACTTCATGTCGATTATAAATCATCGATAAATCGCCGAGCTTCTCGGCACGATTTGCGAACGCGCACGCGTGTTGTTGAAAAATCATCAGTGCGATAAGGCGAAAGTTCATCGCGGTGAAAACAGTTTCATAGAGAGCGTTTCGAAGTTTTTTTCCTCTCTCTCTCTCTCCCTCTCTACCATTATTTCCTTTCGCAAACCCCGAAAATTAGCTTCGCGACAAAGAGACGAGAAGTGGACGTTTTCCGGTTACCAGAATGGCGGATCCGGGTTGGAAATTGTTTCTTTTTTCGCCGGCGCGCCGGCCGAAAACCGTGCGCACAAAACGAATCCCCGTTTCCCATTCCACGTTCGATTCCGCGTATCGTCGTTACCATTTGGCGTTTTAGCCCGGGGGGAAGTGTACGCCCACAAAACCGCGCCACAAAAGATATCCGCCTGTAGCGAAACAGTAGCTACTCAAAATCGATCGGACTAAATCCAGGCAAATTATATGTTGCGGACGGGAGCCCGCGTTCTTCCGTTCTGAAACAGAAAGGACCCTCTCTCGGCGCACCCACTCGTGCCCGCTCGCGCCGCGTCGCCGAAAATGCGTCACCGACGTGTAATCGGATTGCGCGACGGATTGCGTTACACCTCGCGAAAAAAACACTGCGCGTTCAGCGCGCGCGAAGATAAATCACGAGTCGCGAATGGTAGCCGGGAATTGATATTCAACGTTTATTCGTCATCCGCGCGTCAAGGATCGCGCATGACTTTCGTGACTCAGCTTACCCTCGTGTCACGGGAGATTTCGGGACAAATCTCTGCGTCTCGTGACAACCCCGAGTAGAAATTTTATATCTATTTTCGACCCGAATTTTCTCTAACATCTGCACCCGAGCCAAGATTTTCATCGTACATTGAGTCTACTTGGTTCTATATTGAGTCTTTAAGTGAAGAAATTAGAAATAACTTTCCATTTGTAACGTCAAAGGAGCACAATAGAAGACCATTGAAGACTTAATGCAGAATTAAATAGACTCAATGTGGAACTAAAATTTCGACTGGGTAGGTTTTGGAGGATCAATGTAGGTTTAATTTATAACTTTAGTCCTACTTAGCGCCTCTAAATATACTTAATGTAAGACCAAAGTTCGACTCGGGTACCCGAGTCGAAATTTCAATTTACATTAAATCTATTTAGTTCTACGTTAAATCTTCAAAGATTTTCTATCTTCAAAGACCTGCTCACTTTGATGGGAAATTATTTCCGTTTTCTCTTGAAGACTTAATGCAGAACCAAGTAAACTTAATGTAAGACTAAATTTCGACACGGGTTGAGCTATAATTTCAGCTCGGGAGGTTAAACAGAATCAAACGAGATTCATATAGGCTTCAGAGCATCAAAGTAGGCGTTAAATATAATTTTCAGGTCGAAATTAGGATGCATCAGAATGTTATTCGACGTTACGTGAGTAAAAAATTTCGACTCGGGAAGAGTCGCACCAAATACTTTCGCGGATTTTCATTCAGTGAACGAGCGAGAGGTCGAAAGATCTCTTGTTTTCGGGACTGTCAATGTAATTAAGTGACTTCCGTCGGAGAAAACGATTCGATTAATTGTCTGACGACATGTCTGTATTCGCTTCGCACCTTGAAGGTCCCTCGGAGGTCCCTCGATATTCCCGTGTGTTTGATCGGGTGCGTATTATACTCGTCGCACACACGTTCGCGCGTGTGTGCGGGATAGTCCGCGAACAATTTCGGCAACGCCGATTTCATCGTCGTTCAATCTCCGCTACGAATCTGGCCCGCGGCCCCGGTGCGGGGCAGGCGGGCGGGGCGAGCTTTTAGATCCCGCAGGAATCAGATCACGAGTTGCATTTAACCGGATCCCACTTTAACGCGATAAATATCTGACGGAGGAGCGAGGGTTCGGACCGAGTTAGATGGTTCGGAGCGTTCGTGCGTCGTGCTGCGCTGGCTCCGCTTTCCCGAGCCACTTAGCTCCAGTTTTAGCTAATTTCCCAGACAGCGATCTTCCAACGAACTCTTAAGGGGTCCCGTGGAAAAGCCAGGTAGCCGCGCGCCGTCCGTTAAACGTCCCGACGTAACCGAAGGTCCCGGCGGCTGACTGACGAGGATCTTTCTTCGTTTTCAGAGGGAACGAGAATTACGAGGGAGAGTTGCGAGCCTTGTAATTTCATGTTACAATGTGATATGATTGACTCGCGGCTACTGTATGCCGAGAGGCAAAGTGTGCACCTTCCACGGTAGGTGCGACGTGAGAAAACCGGTTCTGCCTACTCGAGCGATCCGCCGGATGCATCAGAATATTATCCGACGTTACCTGAGTAAAACTGAGTCGAACTGACTAGCTTTCCAAACGCAAATCTAACGAACGAATCGAACAATCGCTCGATATTTCCGAGCACCATCGGACGAAATCTTATCCCGAGCATCTACACGAACGCGCTGTTCGCATTCGTCGGAAGAGGGAATTCGATGCCACTTGAAAGCGACGTTTCAAACTGTATAAACTCGCCATTCTCCTCCTATCATGCACGCTCCATCGGGAGCGGATCGGCCCGAAATTACCGTAAATTCGGCTTCTGTGCCCTCGAATCCCTCCCCCCATTCGAGTCTCCTCGAGTGTGTCATTGTGGCGTGTTCTTAGATCGGCTCTCTCGAATCGGCCGGTCACAATGGCGCGTGTCCGGCCGTCGAAAGGAGCAACGCCGCGGTCTCTCTCTCGAATGCGCGCTTCCTTTCGACGGGCTATTTGCAAATCTGACGCGAGAGTACCGAGACGAGCGACAAAGGGAGGAGGAGGAGGAGGACCGCGCGTCCTTCATTCAACGGTCCATCGTGAGTCCTCGCGCAGCTGCCGGCGCACCGCCGGTCCGCGATGAGTCCGAGATAAGTCTAATTTCGTTCCGGCGGTCTCCGAAATCCTCTTCGATTTTCTCCCCCGTGTCCTCCCCCCGGCCTCCTCGGCAACCTCTCTCGCCGAGGTGCGAATCAAGACAGAATGCGGTATGAAAGGCGAGACACCTCGGGGGTCTTGCGGCTCCGTTACTGGAGCGAGCGAGTCCCGCCGGTGGGATTCACGGATTTCCGCTGATTCGCCGCGGAATGGAAAAGCTTGTTTGGCACACCGTGGTGGCTGCTCCTGTTTTTCCGCTGCCATTGTAAAGCGACCGGACGACGGATCTCGCGACAGGTTTTGGGAAAACTCGCAGCGGGTGGCGCTCTTTGAGGTCGGATCCGGGGGTTTTCTATCGTCTAATCCGTTGTGTACAACGACAGAGAGAAAGAGAGAGAGAGAGAGAGAGAGAGAGCGCACAAGTGAGCCCTGCACACACCGTGAAAAGGATCCGCATTGGTTCGTGTAACGCTCGCGTGCGAGAGCGGAGAAACGAGACTGGAGCGCGAAGGAAGCTCGAGTGAGTTGTCCCGAAAAGAATTATTCTCCGGTGGATCCGATTATTAACGCGCGCGCTCTCGCCTTGACGACGTATCAGCGTTCATCGGACGTCCATTCGCTAGTTGAAGTTGAAAGTATCAGCGTAGCGAGGTAGAACCACGTCGCATAAACGCACGACGATTACCGAAATTTCCGCGGGCGAAAAATTGTCCGTCCGGTTCCGAGTCCTCGACACGGAAGAGTCGCACAGTTTTCGTGTGACGCGACGGACGGCGTCGAGTTCCCACTCGCGATGAGAACCGCTGGGACTGCATATCCAGAGAGCAAATTACGTTTGCAGCCCACAGGACAGAGTAGCGCATCCCTCTGTCCCTCTCTCCTTGCAGCGCGCATTTGCTTCGTCCGACCTTTCCTCTTTCTCTCTCTCTCTCTCTCTCCCTCTCTTTCATCCTCTGTCTCCACCTTTCTCTATTTCCCTCTCTGTCCGGCTCGGGCTGCTCCGCTTTCCTCCCGTCGCTTTTCATCCGAGCAGCTCTTTCACCTTCTTCGTCACTCCTCTCGCCATCTCTCATCGGCCGTCTCCCTCTGGCTAGGTGTCCTCCCGTTCCTCCTCTGGCGGCTCCGCCGTGGTACTCCAGCTTAATTAACTGTGTATACACTGCAGTCAACTCCTACCGTTGTCTTGCTCCCGCCAATTGGAGCTCGGGCCCGAGTCCTCTCGTGCTTCCACACGCCCGCAACGCCGACACACGCCGGGGGTATCCTCCGTTTAATTCTCGCGGCATGATTTCATCAAGTCAACCATCTCTGTGCCGTCTCGCTCGCTCCTTTTCTCTCTGCCGCTCATCCCCCTTCGCCCCGTCTTCCTCGTTTTCGTTCTCTCCACCTCTTTCTCTCTCTCTCTCTCTCTCTCCCTTCTCCCTCTCTCTTTCTCTATCCCTCTCTCTCTCTCTCTCTCTCATCTATCTCTTTCTGCCCCCCTCCCTTTGTATCTCTCGCGTTCGCGCCCTGACTTTTCATTTTAGGAGTACCACGGACTCTTCGCAGAGTGACGAAGATTATCGTTACCGTAACGAGATAATCCAATGTGCAATTTAACGTCGATTATTGTACGTTTTATCGGCTCGCACGTGGATTAATATCCACGAAGCGTCGAGGCGAAACGTAAGGGCGTACTCTCTTTCTCTCCGCGCTCTCCGGGAATTGGAAGTTTCATTAAACTCTTATATAAATGATATACACAGTTTTTTCCCTCTCCTTCTTTCTCTCTCTCTCTCTCTCTCTATCATCGGTTAGTTCGACACGGTGATCTTCGCGACATCGGATTAACGGAATCAGAAGCGAAGCGGGGGTGTTTTTGAACTCCCAGCGAGCTCGCGAGGGACGCGGATTGCGCGAAATTTATCGAATAAGGACGCTCCATTAGTTTCCGCGCGATATCGACGCGATGGATAATTAGAGCAGCCCATTAACACGATTCAACGCGACTTTGAGGACATTACTTGAGCGGGAATTGTTTTTTCCTCGACGAACTCGCTGCTCGATCCTACGTTACACCACGGTCTTGATTTCCGTGAATTCTTCACATTACATAACCGCTAAATGAAAAACGTTCTCGGAAGACGCGAAAAAAAAGAAACCCCCGAGAAGCTCACAACAAAGCGCGATCGACGACGCGATCTCGAAACATCACCGCGATTCGCCGAGTCGACTCGCAAAATAAACGTTCGCGTTAAACGACGTGGAAGCCACCACGTTGCTTCTGCGCTATCCTGACGCTCCATGAAAGCGCGCTGAAATCTCTTCGACGCCGGCGTCGTCCGCCCCCCTCCGTCCTGGGTTTCGTCGCGATAAAGACAGGGAGGACGCGCGGAGGTGGCGAACGAGCGAGCGAGCGCGCGCGCGCGCTCGTGCAGGGGGCTGCATAGGAGGGGGGTGGACGATTTGGCGTGTACAAAAAGCACAAAATTAAATTTCGCTCCCCTCGCGCACGCAATATACGAGCCTTGGTTATACGCCGGGCCGGGATGGGGGACGTGAGGTCTCTCTCTCTCTCTCTCACTCTCCCTCCTCTCCAATGGCGTTTAGCGGTACGTTAACTATCATTCGGTCTCGCCCTGAGGCCAATTCGCTAACCCGTGTTTACCGATGCCCAGGGCGCTGTTAAATAAACTACGGGGACGGTGGACCTGGGGTCAGGCAGCCGTACGCGCGATTAAAAGCGTAGTCGTCGAGAGAGATAGACTCGCAAGCCTCGAGGAAAGTAACACCCGGCGGAACGTCGGAATCGAAAGAATCGNGGGGGGGGGGGGGCATCGCGACGGGCGAACCGCTCGTTTTGTGGTCGCCCGGTCCCCACGAGGTCGCAACTACGGGGAACTCGCAGACAGTCCAGTTTCCCAAAAGTTTGTTAATTAAAAAGGAAAAAGAAAAAAGGAAAGGAAAATTTATAAGAAAGAGAGAAAAAAGGAGTGGACCGTGAAGGGAAGGCGCGAATCAGTTAAATTACTCGGTAACGATGAACGAGCACGTATACGATACGTATCTCTCTTTGAAGTCGTAATTATTGTTAAATACTTTTCGCGACGACGCTGCTCTGGCAGCGAACGGTAGAGGAGAGGACGCAATGTGTAACGCCGGTCGCGAGCAAGGGCCGAATGCACACGTGCGTGCACATGGTGCGTACGTGCGTGCGCGCGCTCGCGAGTAAGGCTGTTGAATGTACAGAGAAAGAGAGACGTCTAGACGCGAGTAGACGTTATCAGATTTAAAATCGATTACGACGAGCCTTTATCGCAAAATCGGATCGCTGCAGATGGACCACCCTTGCTTCCTGCTGCGTACATATGTCCCAGGATACACGGCGGAACTAGGTGAGGCGTGCGTTGGAAGTTGCGACGTATTTATCTCTGTTGGATACCTTTGTAGCCGATACGGGAGTACCCTTTCGGGCCATGTGTTCCGTTTACCGAGTTCTCCTATCGTTTTCTCCCCCTCTTCTATCCTCCCTCTTTGGCCTCGAGAGACGTTGTTAATAGCAATACTAATAACCAGCGTAAGAGTAATAATCGGGTGTTCCTCTCGCAACAACGAGAGTACATCGATGAGAGGAGCGTACGTAAAACCGATAATCTTCGTGAAAACCTCTGTACACCAAAGATGACGTGCCCTAATGCTAAACGCTCGAGATGTGAATAACATCAGTAACATAAAAAAAATTAGAAAGAAGAGCAATATTTTTTTTTTCTTGAACGTCTCGCGATCGGTGTGCGCATTAAAAGAATCCACGGGCGGTTAGCCGAAATCTGTTGTATCTACATTTAGCGCGTCACCAGAGAAATAATAAAACACAATCCAATATATAGAGTATCGGATGTTTAATATTATTATACCGTTATACATGTGATACCCATCCTTCCCGTGTATTATGTATTACATCCGATATATGTATACGGTGTGTATCAATCTACAGGGAACAAAAATTTCGTTCTCTCTCGTTTGAGTGAGTTATTATTCCACGCAGATATTTTTATCCTCCCTCACCGACGATCCCACAATATCTAGCCAATGATTCCGAGTTACCACAATCAAGCGCCGACGTTCCTTTTTTGAACGACTTCCCCCTCTCAATCAAGTGTGAAAACTTTATACCGGTAGTCGTTTCTCCCCGTCTTTTACCTCCTTTTCTTCTTCTTCTCCTCTCTCTCTCTCTCTTTCCCGACCCCGTCGTCGCCGAGAACTCCCACCTTGAAACCCCTTATCCAGGATATGTGGTACATGGCTGACTCAAATCCCGGCGCCGTTGTGTATCGGGATTCGCGGAAGGTGCGGTAAGACGAGGCGAGACGAGCGAGCGAGCGCCCTGCGCCAGCCATGTTTGCGGGTTTATAAATTGGGTTCGGCGCTGGGGATTTTTCTATTAGGACAAAATTGGTTCTTTCAACCGCCACCAGAGCGGTCGGCCCTCCCCCGATCCCTCCCTTCCATCGATCCACGCTCTTCCACACTCGCCGCGACTCGTCGATCCACCCTCTCTTTCGCCCCCCCCCCATCCCCCCTCTCTCTTTCTCTCTCATTCCCTCTTCCTCTCTTCCTGCCTCCTTCCCTTTTCTTCCCTCTTTCCGATCCTGCACGTTTCCATCTTCGTCCGGCCTGTCACGTCCTCTTCGTCTCTTTCGCGCGACCGAGAGAGCTTGGGGGGATGATGGGTGATTTGCCAGGGGCTGGTGCACCGTGCCGGGAAGAGGGGAGGACTCGCGGGAGGGCAGGACGCGCTTCGGGGGAGGGATGCTCGTGGCAGCTCTCAAAAGTCGATATTTCCGTCACCGGTGTTATCGGTGTTTCCTACATTCTGTGTCCAGCGTCACCATAAACGAGGTTACCGATCAAAGTGGCGCCGACGTCGTCGCCGTGTGGCATCGTCTCTCTCTCTCTCTCTCTCTCTCTCTCCTCTCTTAGGTGTGCACGCGGATGTTGCCACGGCGGCGATTTCGTTCGCTGGAATTGGGATAATGCGCCACGTGGATTACGTTATCTAGTATTTGCTGAATTTGCTCGTCGGCAGATCGTTCGAAACAAAAAAAAGGAAACTTGATGAAAATGCAAATAATAAATGCGGGCGTTAGACTCATTCAGCCGTAGCTTCGCTCGTTGAACAGCTGAAGTGCGTAAATTCATTTGATATCGAGCGGAATTCGTTACGAGTAGTGAAAGATTTGCATTTTTTATCAGTCGTCCTCGTATGTCGCAGATATCGCAGGATATAAATTACTTCGGCCGTAATCGCCGAATAGAAAATAAAAGAACGAGCGTCAACTATGAAGAGGGAACTATAATAAGACGCACGTGGAAATAGTCTTAACGAGCTGATACGCCAAGTGAAACAAGACGGAACCTGTCGGCGCGAGGTAATTTATATAATCGCAAAGACTCTCGCGACAACGTGTCTCGTTAATTTAGCCGTTTGCGCTTAGCACAAGCACGAGCAAGCGAGAGAGAGAGAGAGAGAGAGGGAGAGCGGAGCTTTCAATAAGAAAATTCAATTAACCACGCACTCCGGGCCCGGGCGAGAATTAAGTAGATCTCGCCGTGCGATTAATGGGACGCGATTGTTCGCGATACTCGAGCTTAAGTGACGCCTGCCACTATCTTCCTCCGTCCCTCTCGCTCCCGTCCCCGGCAACTCTAATTAGCCATCGCCATTTTTCCATCGGGGGCGGCCCATTATCGGCCATTGAGGCAAGAGAGAGAGAAAGAGAGAGAGAGAGAGAGAGAGAGCGCGAGGCAAGCCGGAATAGAAGTTTAATGAAGTTTACCGCGGCAACGAGATGATTTCACGAATACCCCCCGAAATGGGAACACACCCATTTCGACGATGTCATAAACCCGATGTGACGTGCAACGACGGCCGAATAGACCGCATTTATCTCCGTAATCGGTAAAACGATTGGCGGGTCTCCGCGTAAATCACGCTCGTGTTTTCTCGAAACGATTCTTCCCAGGTAGCATTTTGCGAGCGGGATAATAACCGATTCTGGTAATAGCGGTCGCCGCGGTTCCATTTGCTCGTCCTCCTCCTCCTCCGTCGCGCGGAATTCGCGTTTGCATTTTATCACACCGCCTGGCCTGGTATATATTTCGCGCTTATCATCGCGCTTTACATAATGCCGCGTCTTCGCATATATGTTAATCCTCGTTCCGAACACCATGTTAACCGTGGATTATTGTTACATTACGCATATCAACAATGCTACTTGCATCCCGTAATAAGATATTATTACACTCCTTCAGATATATATACTTATTAACTTGAATGGAAAATATTTTGCCATTCTGCTCA
Organism: Dinoponera quadriceps; assembly: GCF_001313825.1. Classification (NCBI taxonomy): domain Eukaryota; kingdom Metazoa; phylum Arthropoda; class Insecta; order Hymenoptera; family Formicidae; genus Dinoponera; species Dinoponera quadriceps. The sequence goes on along the minus strand of NW_014554712.1, from coordinate 2,073,517 downwards.
CTTATATGGATATTAAATTGTGCGTCGACATCGAACGACGTCTTACGCTTCGGACAGCATTTTTGTGCACGCATCAGAAATTAAAACCAGCGATTATTATTATTGTTGCATATCGGGCTTTGATGACGATACAAAAGTTTTGCAATTTTATCTCGCAATTTTACGACCCCTGCGAAATTTCACTCGCCGAACTGATTATCGAATCGTTCAACATGTCTCTCGCGCTTTTAGCGTTCCGCCGTGAAACACGCGCCGTGGGCGTGGAGAAGAGAGAGAGAGAGAGAGAGAGAGAGACGATCACGGACGTTCTAACGAGATCGCACGATCAAAAAGGAAGGAAGGAGAAAAAAAGCGAGGTGAAATGAATGAGGATACAATAGACACTCGAGCTCGCGGAGCTCGCAAAGTCGAGCGAGCTGAACGAGCGAAACGCGGTAGTGTAATAAAATCAATTTACAATGAGAGAGAGAGAGAGAGAGAGAGAAGGTGGGAGCGACAGCGGGCGGCGCGGCGAAAGGGAAGCCATTCTACGTCTATTAAGGAACACTTATTAATTCCCTCGGAATTCGATAAGCTTCTGTAATCTCGAAAAGTTAAGAGACCTCGATTTGATTCCTCCGCGCCCTTCGCGATGTTTCGCGTCGCTCTTTGTCCTTCTGCCGGTATGAGCCGTAATGCGCGCGATATGCGACGAGCAGGCAGGCGGGCGGACTAAACGAAAGCGAACGATTGCGAGCTCTCTTCCAGGGTGAAATTATTCGATTTGCCGCGACAGCGCAGCGCGAGATGGTGGAGGACGCGGTAGCAGTGCGCGTCCCGAGCGTTGACGAGCGGGGCATAAGGGCGAGACGCGGTCCGGTCATTTGGCTTGACTTCATAAGTCATTAGAATCAGCCCCGAATCGAGTCGTTTGCAGTAGGAACATCCAGCACGCACGATCCGACGAGAAGCCGCGCACGCTTACAGGGTGTCGCGGAATGAAGCGCGTTTCGACGCCGTGCGCAAATTGCAGTCGATTATTCCTCGTCGGCGTCGTCCGTTCGTCGCGCTATCCTGTTTCCTTTTTCTTTCTCTCGACATTAGACGTCCTCGCAAATAACAAAAATTCTGTCGCCATAGCGATCGTTTACGATCACAGATGAAGAATGAAGGTTACTCGCTCGGAAAGAAGCAATTAGCTATCAATGATACAACTGAAATTTCATCATCAGACCTAGTTTTCAACTGTAGGAGCTAAAATGTAGGTGCAGTGAGAAAACAAAATTAGCTAAATTAACTAAATTTCAGGTGTATTATATGGACAGCGAATTTTTACCTGTGAAAGCTAATTTTTAGGTTTGAGAACTAATTCTTTTTCTCCGTGCGTGTTCCTTCAAGTGGTTTTCATAGATTGCGCGCTCGCGGTTGCTTATAATCTGAAATCGATGCTTTAATCGGCGGAAAATCGGAACAAAATTGGTCGAGGAAACTAAAATGTCTGAAATCTCGTTCGGGGACTCTGGGACACCCTGTATAGCAAGCGGACTTTAGGCGGGAGAGAAACGCGGGGCGCGCCTAACTAAATTACATCAATCCCATTTCACATCGTTTTGACATGGCAATTGAATTGAGTCTCGCGCAACTGTTGTGTTTTTGGTCGCGCGGAGGAGAGGCTCCGAGGATGAAGACTGGGGTCTCGTCGAGACAGCGGAAAGAGGAAGAGGAGGAAGCGGTAGACGTGATGCCGGTTCCGTAACAAGGTGCAACTAATGATCGGATGAAGCTGTCTCTCTTCCTCTCTCTCTCTTTTTTCTTTGATATCGTATATTAAGGAGGCGAAATGAATTTGTTAAGAATTCAGTAAGAAGAAATTATGAAATTTGCACTATGTATACGCTGAAATATATCTAACTGCTCGTGCAATTAGAAAAACATTGACCATTCGAGATATTTGCAACTAAAGTTGACACTTTTTGTACGTGTTCCTCGAAATTAGCTATTTTTAATTTTATTTTTAATATTTTCTACGTTAAAATAAGATTTTAATAAGAAACTATTGCGATAAAAACTACGAATAAGATTTTGATAAAAAACTATTATGATTAAAGAATAGTATACAGACGTTATAAACAAATTTCGGAATTATTGATCTTTTTATTTTGAAAATACAGCAGTGTAAAATTGTACTAATCTCCTTAAGTTACGTGCCAAACTAAGTGACTCGACCGATTGCAGATTACAGTTCAAATCCGAAGATCCATCACTGACAGTGAATTTTAGATTGCAGACGATCGTATCGCGATTGCGTTCAACTTATCAGACATCAGATACCACGACTGAAAGCTCAACAATGACGCGTTTCCTTGTTACCCCGATTTATTTCAGAAGCGTTGTCTGAAAATTCTGCTATTTTATTTTTCGTAATCCCACTCGATCAATCGAACGTGTGATCGAGTGTCAAGAGGCAGGCAGAAATTCGGCAAAACGCATTTCGCTGCGGTGGTCCGTCATTCCTCGCGCTTACAAGTCTGAGCAGCGTGCATCTTTGCTTCCTTCCTTCCTTCCTTCCTTCCTTCCTTCCTTCCGCACCCTCGTGGCAGGGAACGGCGAATAACGGCGTGCGAGGGCGAATAGTATTCGAGTATTCACCCCAAGCTTCCCCGAGAGCGTCGCGGAGGGGCGGCCGGTTCGGTGGATAATGGTGGCGGCGCGAGGCAAGTGCCTTAACTTTTCCTTATCGAAAATAAGTCGTTAGCCGGCCTTTCATCTTTAAACGAGTTTTCGCGGCGCGCTGAGTTTTTACCCGGCCCGAATCCCTCCGCGTCCTCACCGCGCGGCCTGTCCTTCAGTGTGCGACCCTCCTGTCGGCACTTTCGCGCACGTTGCCTCGGTTTAAGGGATTTTTCAATTTCGCCACGGCAAGCTAATTTAATTTCTGGCTGCGGCCTGAGCGCCGTAAAGAGGCGGTTATTATACGCGACGTTTGCTCGAGGCCGGCACGGTCGATTGTTGCTTTTTTTTTCTTTTCTTTACTCCCTTCCTCCCTCCCTCTTTCTCTCTCTCTCTCTCTCTCTCTCTCTCTGTGTCTCTATCTCTGTATCCTTCTCTGTTTTTTTATCGGCTTAATTACCGCGGTAAACCTTCTCGAGCGGGCGGTTGTGTGAATTTTCCGCCCGCGAGGAGAGAATTCAATTTTAATGACGTTGCTTAGCGGCTCGAATAACAGCTCCGATGCCGCGAAATCTCCTCCTCGCTTTCGTGCTCCGAACAGTTTTCCAGTCCGAAGAATAATTACGCACAACATTCGCCATTTGCTGCCGGACACTCGGCAATTTCTGCTGCGTCAGAGCGAGCGTTTGCGAAGGATAACGAGATAGTCGCGGTTGCTATCGGGTAAATTAACACGCGGCTATTAGCGATTCTCTTTTTTTCCTCCTCGCGAAATAGCCGGTCTCATCAATTGTCGTCTCTCAATGAAAGAAAAATACTCTCCTTCCGAGAGAGAGAGAGAGAGAGAGAGAGAAAATCTAGTTCGGGAGACGGGTAGAGACACAGGGTGGTTCGGGCGCGCGTTGCTTCATTGTTACCGTCGGTTACTACACAGGGGAAGCGAGAAGTAACGGTCTCCCTCCCCCTGCCATTCGTTGTTGGTCTCGTGGTGTGGCTTAGAGGAGCACAATGCTGTAAAACCGCCGGCAATCCGCTTACAAAGTGACATCTTTACGCAATTACTAGTAATTGGTCGCTAGTTGCGCTAAATCCTCGTAAACCTAATTAGAATAAAGAATGCAATCGGAGACGAGCTTCAAAGGGGGAAACTTGATTTCATTCTTTCGCGACGGCGAAAGTGTGTTCGTCACATATATATATATATCTCTCTCTCTCTCTCTCTATATATATATATATATATATATATATGTAGAGAGAGAGAGAGAGAGCACGTAAGAATCTGAGAAATTTCCGCCGCGCGAACTTGCCAACGAGTTTCACAAGTGTATGAAATTCTTAACACGTCGCTCGTAAATGTTGATCGAATGTGGCGACGATTCAGATAGCGCCGCATTTGTAAGAGATGTTTATAACATTCAACTATAAATCCTGCTCACTTTTTTTGGAGAAAAAATTAAAAAGAAAATATTACGGTAACTCACACGAATTATGTTTCATTACGGCGAGAATGAGATTCTTCGCGTCGCGATGCTTCGAATGTCGCATTGCATTCGTAATGCCTCACAATCATCTGAGATCGTAATCCAGTAATTCCGAGGAGACGAAAACGCAATCGATTTACGCTGCGAACGTGATAATCGCGTTATCGAAATCGAGTAATAATCAAATGAAAGCATTTCGCCCCGGCCCAGATGAGCGTCTTAACGAAGTTCATCCGAATTATCAGCAATTATCGGGCCTTCGGTATAATTCCGTTAGCGACACTGAAGTTGGAAAAGGCGCCAGCGCTAAAAGCATTCTCCCGAAAGGTCAAATCAGATTGTTGAATAGCTGACAGAAATCATCCCGAACGCGATTACGCAACTTGCTGAAACACCACGCGGTGATTTCTACAGTCGTATGGGGGAATCCCGATTGCGAAATCCCTGATAGAGAGCACTGCTATTGTAAAGAAGACGTAAAGTTTGAATCAAAAGTTTCTTCACACGTATATAATAATAAGAGTCATCTTTAGTTGCGAATACTATAATGCAAATTTCAACGAATTCTTAAAAAAACTCATATTATGCTATTACTACTTTAATAACTAGAATATCTAGAGATACTCGAGAAGATTTCGACAAGGGGTGGCTGATCCGTTGACACGAGAAGTCTCAAATCTCGCGGCCGTGTTTCGCGCTCGTGTCTCCGCGAGCCGGTGACAAAATTGCCCTCCTTCGATTTCCTTTCTTCGAATTCAACGAACGGTGTTACGACAAAATTGTCACTTATACGCCAACCTCGAAAGAGATAAAGAGAAAACGAGGGCGAGGGTAGAGGAGCAGTACGGTCACAGCACGGAGGAGAGGAGAACTGACAAGAAAGAGGGCATGATGTTGAGGGGAGACGCAAAGGGTGAATGAGAAAAAGAGGGAAGAAGAGAGAGAGAGAGAGAGAGAAGAATATAACTCACGAGTACACACGTTGTTACACTCCTGGCGGAGGGTCTTTTTCTGAGGCGGCGGCTTACACGGTGCCGCCAGACCAGGGCCACGGAAAACGTCTTTTACTTTCACGAAACGCGACGTGTGGCGACAATTCCATTGTGCATTTCATTCGGTCGGCCGCTTTGAGATACAAGCACGCATATCCTTTGTCCTGGGGCAGCGCGGGGATAAAGGAGGGGGGAGAAGGTAAGGAGGGAGATCCTGTATGGCAGCCGGGAGGATTACGAGAGGTGAAAAAGTATTTTGACACCCCGTATAATAGGTCGGCCACGGGGCGCACCCAATTAGGTATCGTCGGGGCGTGAACGAGCGGCGGCCTCGAGGGCCCCCGAAAAAGATACAAAACTGTCTTCGAAAGTGCTTTCGCGAGATCAATGGCCGTGAAGTTTCGTCTGGCTTGGCACGCTGTGCGCGCGGATACGATCTCCGTTCGTTCAAGCTCTCGGACGAAGACGCTCGCGGGACGGAGACTCGGGGAGCCTCTTCGCGACTCCTACGGTGTCGCCTTTGAAACTCGGTTTTGTTCCTTCGAGGAGGTAGGGACTCGCGGAGAGACGAGCCTTACAATTCCCACGTGATGGATGGTATTGCGCGAGCGAACATGTCGCGTGGTTTGTCCGACGAATCGACGAGACAAAAAGCGAAGACTCGAGCACCTTGTTCTCATAATCCAAATTTGATCTTTATAACTAGAAATTCCGTTCCCTTCAACGTGCGTGTCGTTCGTTTATTGTCCGATAAATTCCAGCAAATTATTTTTTCTCCGCATAAGATAGATCGGAAATGTCTCATTTCTCTAACTCGTTTTAGAAGGGTTAAACGCGTTACAAAGAGAAAAATACCGCAAGTACATCCGATTCTCGAAGAAGCCACAGCTCGACCTTTCGCTCCCCGGTAATTCCATCCTCCGGAAATTTCCCCGCTTCGTATAAGACGTAAATCTGCCGATCGCGCGGCTACGTCCGCCGTAGCGGGAAAATAATGAAATTTCAGGATAATCGGTAGGCAATTCATAGTCGCTGAGTGGTTTCTATTAACGTTAACGACACAGTCGGAGGCGATCGAAGGCGTCACAAGGGACCGGCGAGAGGAATCGTAGAAAGACAATCTCCCGTGAGGAGATGGGCCTTTTTTCCTCCCGCCGCCTCCCTCCCGCCGACGGAGTCGTTGCTCCACCGCACCGAGAGGAGCGATGATCTATTTCCTATCGGACTCATTCTTTTTTCGCCCCCGACTCGCCTACGACGACGTCTACGATGCCTCGTCCGGCCCGTTAATTCGTCTCCGTCGTTCTCCTCCGTTTCACCTGTGGCGCCCGAGAGGGTTCAGGGCCTACGGTGGCGGGCGGAACTGACGGAGGGGATGATTTTAGGTCGGCTAATGTCGTTTCGCTTTTAATGAACTTCTCCGTTCGTTAAGTACGTTTCTCCATCTCCGACTTGCTGCCGGTCGAGCGGCACCTTCGCCGAAGCGAGGAGTGAGAGAGAGAGAGAGAGAGACATTTTCCACCTACGTTCGACTTTCGATCGGAACTTCGTGTGCCTTTGTATCATGCTAGCGTTCCAGCACACTCGTGGAATAATGCGAGTGTGTGCGCGACGTTCCGATGTGTGCGAAATCGCGGGTGTCATTGGTTCGACTCTATCGAGCGTTATTGATATATTTGATTGGTTTCACAATAATTTCCTCAGCGATCGTTATCATTACACGTCCTAGGAAGATGACCGAGCTTCTCGAGGTAATTAGAAAGCCACGAAAAGCGAAACTCGCAACAGACAGACTTCAAACTATCGTTCTTTCATATGATACTTCATGCTTCTGCGTGAAGATGTCACCAGTATGAAGACTCCACTTTCTTCCGAGATTAATTCAAAATATTCTATCGAATGTGCGAAACACCGAGATTGTTTTACTTATACAAGAATTACGACACACTCGACGTATAATCTAAATGTAATCAGCTAATTGGAATCCTGATTGAATACAATTTTAATTGGATGTAATCTCCCCGTGATTGCAACGGTGTATCGGACGACGCATCCAACGAACTTTCGCTATACGTCTCAATATTACTCTAGCCCGCAATATTATTCTCCGGGTATCGATTAACTATGCCATTAACTATGCCATAACTATATCTATGTCGTTACCTTGCCGTTATAAGTGCACCAGCTTGTCGCTCGTACAAAATGAGCCGCGGATAATGTTCAAGCACCCGCTACATTAACGTAACATCCCTCTTGCGCGCTAATTGTCGTTGTCCTCGAGCGACCGAGTTACTCCGTGCGAATAGACGAGTGAAACAATGCAAACGCAATACGAATGCACTCGAATAAGAAAGAGGAATATTTTCTAAATTTATTTTTCTCCGAATGAAATTCTACATGAAAAGCATAGTGACAAACTGAGTGCCCCTCAAATTCGAGTGAGTTTTCGCTCATGCAAGGTAAACTCTCCATTCCGAATCATCGAGTGAATATTTCCATCCGGAGTTGAAGAGTGAATTTGATGTATTCCACTGTCTCAAAGGAACAAGTTCGCTCCAAGCTATTGAAATATTCGTATGGATTAAGAATTCATTCAAAGTGTGAATTGAACATCCGTTCGTGTGATCCCGAGTGTTGGCAGTTCTTCCATTACGGCTTCGAGTGAACTATCGCTTGTTTCGAGAGAGATTTTATTTCAAGAAATTTAAAGAATTTGTACTGAATGCCGATGATTAAGGATAACGATGATTAACGATAAATAAATTCGCTTAAATTACGCCTAAGATCAATTAGTCGGTGAAACACAACGAGTTTCTCTCAAAGACCCCAAGCAAGTTTATTTTGCACGACAAAGAGAGAGAGAGAGAGAGAGAGAGAGGGATTGAATGAGGTTGTGAATTGACGTTATCGTTCAAATCTACGATTAAATAAAGTGTAGAAGCTGGTATCGGCATTCCGAGCAAAATCTGCCGATAATCAGCCCGATTCGCGCAATCACACGGAAGAGAGTTTTTTCCCTTCAATCGGGCCGCCCCGTTTTCTTGCTTCTTGGATTTATAAAAACAGTCGCTATTGAGTCATGCTCAATAGCAGCGCACGATGGACATGGAAAGCTGGACGGATCTGCGTCATACGTTTAATCAGCCCGTCGATGACCCGTGCCGACCGTAATATATCAATTGAACTTCGCGAAGTTTTCATAGTCGCGAGTTCATTTTAGCCAGGCGGCGAATTCTCGGGGATTGCACGTATTGTAATTTCGGCAAACACGAGATCATATAAACGCTGGCAGATCCGAGAAAGAATTTGACGCGGTCACGAAAAATCCTCGTGACTCGCCGGGTTCACGTAGCCGAAGAGTCGTAATTTTTATGTAATTAGCAGCGCGTATATCGCTGACGCGTGGTGCACGAGTGTATATGCACGGGATTGATGCACGATAAGTGTTTATCGTACCGCGTGCGCCGTGATTTATCGGTATCGAAAGGGGGCGCGGTGTAAACGGTCCGTGACAATATTAATACCAGTATCGGTTCGTGCGTGCACAGATCGCTCCATATTATAAATAAATAACGATGAACAACACGCCTTATTATCAGCGTTTGATAAGCTTCTGAATCTCGCGTTAATGCTGAGCCTTGAGGAAACTAGGAGATAACTCAGACGCTGTACGTCTGTCGCGCTCGCGCGCTTGATGTTTTCGCACGTCCGTATGAGAGGAGAGAAGAAAAATCGTAAACTTTATTATCGCGGCGGCGTCATCATCGACACTGACGTTGCACCGGTTTTCATAACAAAACTAGAAAAATCGGCTTCTCGTCGCTCGAGAAATGTTGCCCTATCATGAAATGAAATTATCATGAAGTGAAATTATCATGAAATATCGCTCGTCGTTTGGTCACAGGCGAGAGTCGCACTTTCACTGTGATAGCAAAGGGCTCGTGTGTCGTAGAAATGCAAAGAAAAGAAAAAATGCGTGTCGAACAAGCGCGTGTCGCGCCGGAATCTCACGCCCGCGGCGATCGTCCCTTTCGTCTTAGTTCATCACCTGAATTGAAATTTTATGTTCTACATTAAGTCTTCAAGTGGAAAAATGGAAATAATTTTCATTTGTAGCATCAAAAAAGCTCTGATCGAGCTTATTTGATGCTCCTTTGATATTACAAAAGGAATTTTTACCTCTTGGAAGAAAATGTTTAATTCTATATTATTTAATTCTATATTAATTCTATAATAAGGACTTCATAATCTGAACGCGTTTACAAAGATTAGCGCGTCAACAAGTCAACTTAGTAATAATTCTAAATAGAAATTTTGCTAGAAATTCGCATAATTATCGATTTCTTTTAACAAAAAATTGCTATCATCACGTTTAGAAGGTAAGCGATAAAAATTTTCATATCTCTTGACTTATCAGCAAATCATTATCATAAGCGCGTTCAAAATACGAGCTTAAGTCTTTACGTAGAGAAAACGAAAATAATTTTCTATTTGTAGCATCAAAGGAGCATAGAATGCATGATAAATATGTATTGCAGAACCAAGTAAACTTAACGTAGAATAAAAATTTCGACTCGGTTTGTTTCTGCTAAAATCCTAGATATAATTAGAGAAGCGCAATTCGAATTGAATTCGATATATTGAAAGATCGCTATTTTCTTTGCATAGTAATACTTGGAGCAAGCGAATGAGGAAGTGAGAGAAAGAAAGTGAGTAAGGAAGAAAGGTCAGGTTGCAAGAAGTTAACCTCAATAATATTAGATTGCAAATCGAAACATTAGGATCATTGCTTAAATCTAGCAAAATGATTTAGGTTAAAGTCGATACGCTGAATTCGAAAGTCAAATCCATTTATTATTGCTATCATGTAAGAAATTTCAACAAAATCACAATAATCATATTATACAATGACATGTAGAACGAAAAATGAAGCGAAACGTGATAGGAAATTTCTACTCTCGATTTTGGATTTAGCGATTTAGATTGATGTCAGTACCCTGAAAATATTAAAATGTTTGACGTTTGAAATGAACGTTAAATACATGACGATGGACAAAGAAAATTGTGCCTAGGCCATTTGATTCAGACAGTCAATTAAAATTCACTCTCCCTGTTACGCTTCTCTATTTATACACAGAATTCCAGTTTCTGTATATTTCTTGTTTCGAGTAACGGTTTCCCATGGCCGCGGCGCAAATTCCGACGCGTCGTTTATCCTCTCTATTAGGATCGACTCATGCATTCGATTTGTAAATTTTTTCACGACAGTCCACCCGCCCGCCAGTCTGCCAAATATTCGACTCCGTTTCGTCATCTGACTGGATACCGCTGGTTCGACGTATTATTGTTATATCGGACTTTTCAACTATTTTGCAATTTTGCCCGATGTCGGTTATTAACGACCGATTACGCGTGCAAACACGTATTGTCAGCGCCCGCGCGTCCGCATACGCACGATGCGAATAAGTTATATCACTCCCGCGATTGATAAACACGCTGCAAGAGAACAATCGCGAATTACGATATCGATGATTCTCCATCACATCGACCAGCTCGAATCTTGTTTCGTAACAGCACGTATTTGATGAATTCTCTCAATTAGAAAATGCAATCTAATTGCACGCGACTCTAATTGACACACTGAAAAGGGGATTTGGTAACAATTACCAAGATTTAGTTAAATAGTTTCGGCTCAGTTGTTTCGTTATACTATATGCTGTATATAATATATGGTGCTGCAATACAGTTGGAATCTGAAGATAATTAGTCCCTTTTGATTTTGTCGAATATCTCAGAAAATGGAAGGAAAATCAAAACGCTCTTATGCTAATATCATAGAAAATTTTAATAATATATCTAACCACATTGGTCAAGTTAAAAACCAATGATTCTTCGATTAATGTACATTTTAATAAAACAATCAAAACGTACCAAGTGCTTTCTATTCTGGAAGATTTTATCCAGGGATAGGGGACACTTGATTCGGAGGATCATGTCGCCCCTATGTTTTAATTTGCGTAATAAAAGATATTGAATAATCATAATCAATTTGGTAACGACGTTACATTTTTTTCATTAGTAATAGTAACGATAACGCGTTACATTTTTACGGATAACGGAATTTAATTATAACGACTCGTTACTTTTTAAGTAACGATAACGAGTTACTCTTTTTCAATGAGTAACGAGTAACGGTAACGAGTAACGGCAACGAGTAACTTTTCAAAAGTAACTTTCCCAACTCTGATTATTACCAAATCCCTTTTTAAGCGTAACGCTGTGAAAACGCTTTCGCGTGATATTTGACAGAGAGAGAGAGAGAGAGACAGAGAGAGAGAGAGAGAGAGAGAGACTGAAAGACATTTAATTCGACGTAATATCAAAAATTACGCGATCTCTGTTATTAATTAATTAAATATTTACTTCTCTCTACAAACGCGCGACGCATTACGTCGCGGCTTGTCATACGATCTTCTAATGACGCATAACGGAAGAACATGTAAACATGACTGCCGGTGTTACGAGCGAATTTTGCAACCGGGAAAGCGTAGCGGCGCGCGGTAGCGTGACGCCGGCCGCAATTGCGAGGAAAAACATTTCGTTTTCATCATCCTTTCTTTCGAGTCAGCTTTATGCGTCGCGGCGAAGCGCGCGCTGAAGTTAAATCCCGGCCGACTACATTGCGTCAGAATGCGAGGCTCGAGAAATTTTTAACTGTTATATAAATAACCCTATCACACGAGATGAGAAACGTGTTGGAGAAAGAGGAAAAGGTGAGAGGATCGATGATTTCTTCGCGTTAAATAGCCGGTACTGTCCCTCTAATCGTGACGATTGCCGGTGAACTCTCGAATATATCCTATGCGCGCTGGCCTCCGCACTTCATTATTCCCGATACATATTTATAAGGCGCGAGGAAAAATTTCATCTCTCACCGGTAAACACAGTTGAAGGCCAACGCAGAAAGTCCGTTGGCCTCTTTCGCAACCTTCAATATCGTTTTCGGTATTGAATGATCGTTCGTCGCGCGATATGTGATGTATTTCTTTCCATGGCGTGTATAACAGATGCGATATCGTGCGCGCTCGTATGCGATACTCCTGAAAGACACTTTCATCATTCATTCACCCATGTAATCGTACATTCGATTACATCATGAGAGCAGTACATCTTGGGAAAAAATAGCTCGGAAAACCTGTTTAAGAATATCTTATCGCTTTCATTGAAACGCGTAACGTAAGAATTACGTGTTATCTCTCATACATGGTATCTCATTTATTTTTTAAACAGTTTTCTTTTTTAAATATTGTAGATAAATTACCCGTTAAATATCTTGGAAGATTTGTTATTTTTTCAGCAACCTTTATTTAGCGTCTTCGAAATTATGGTTGATAGTTTAGGTGGTATATCTATTAATATAATTTAGAAAATTACGAAAAATCGATAAAATAGGAAAACAGTTATCGGTGATTACCGAAAATTTTTTTTAATTGGCTTACCACACAAACGAAAAAGCAAATAAAGCAAGTAGAAAATTAGTATCTCATCGTTATCATATTTTTCCGAAGTAATACGAAGTTTTGCGAGCGAAGTAATTCTTCAGTTTGCTACTGTCTGTCGTGAGCCGGAGTTTCTGAGAGAAAACTTCCCATTTCTCAAATTTATGAACCCGACGTTTCTCGAGATTCTTTCAGTTTCCATTACCTCTCTTCTATCTGTAACGAAGTTGCATTCAGCACGCGACGATGCAACGTTTTCTTATCGCAACGTGACGATCGCCTAACGACAACGACAATCCGCAAGGGTCAATGTCTATAATCTTTACTAAAGAGATAGCACGGCTGAAGCAGACGCATCGTGGAAAATGTGAATGGGGGAACCTCTTCCTACGCGGACGTGATCTTTTTTCAAATATGTTAATGTTATCTGACGCAACCAATGTTATCACGAAATATAAAGGCAGGCTCAACCGGGCACGTCGTCAGTGTTGAAAAGAGTAGTGGAGGCGTACGAACACATGAGGAAGAGTGCGTTTTTAACCAGTTCATTCGTGTCAAGACAGAGACAGAAAGAGAGAGATAGAGAAAAAGGAAGTAGGGAGAGAGAGACATACAACGATAATATTGATACATATGTAAAGTGCGAGCGCTTCGGGTATTCAACTGTTATATTCTGTAAAGTTGTCCAGCTGTTGTTTTCTATCGGATTTAAGTTTGGCTTGATTAATTACGGCCGGTTGTGTCAAGTGCCGAGGAAAATAATTCCTAAGCAGCGACTATATGTAAGAACACCTGTGCGTGGTAATCAATCGATCGATTCGAAAAGTGCAACCACGATTGTCAAATAGCTACACGGCGATCGAGAAAAATCTAAGAATGGATTATTCACACTTCATGACGGAGGTGTCCAAACGCAGGCGACCTGCCACGACGCGGGAGCTGAGTAAGAATGCAACATTTATTTTCACTGTAACTTAACGCTTCTTACGCATTGTTAATCCGACATTTCGCGGTATTAATGAGAAACACGTTGGCGAGTGATCCTAGCGGTTTATTTTTAATCAGCGAGAATTTGTTAACATTTATATCCCGATGTATCGGTTGTATGTATTGCGATAATTACGCGTATGGTGACCCGGCAGAATTTCGAGATTTTCAGAGTTTTCGTTAAAATGGAATCGAAAAATTAGTCGTAACAAAACGGCAAAACTGAACATTCGGACATGGTGAGTATATTTAAACTCAGCGTTAAACTTGAATGTGTGTTTTTGCTTTTTACCTCGAAATTTGGAGTTACGAGTGCGCAATTAAATTTAAGAGATGACTTCTTTTATCGTGAAATTATTACACTGACAAATTTAATGAAAGGTGCACGTGCAATTACTTAAGTATGTAGATACACAATGACTGCCTTGCATCGGCAGTCATCGATCGAATCACTATCGACGACGCGCGATGAGGCTCCTCTTTTGTTTCTGTTCCAGCGAAAATAGCATATTCCGCGCCGAAAAGCACCGTCTCCTTGGCGGAGGGTATGCCCAACGAGAAAACGTTTCCGTTCACGGAAATCTCGGTTAAGCTCTACGATGGCACGTCCTTCATTCTCGACGAGAAAGAATTAGCTGCCGCTCTGCAGTACATACCTACGCAAGGTTATCCTCCCCTCGTGCAGGTAGGGAAAATGATTTCATCGCATTATCAACTTCGAAGTATCGAACACGATATCCCGTGTCAACGTCTTGTAAAATAACGCGAACGTGAACGCGCTCGACTTTATGTTTTCGATGTCGTTCGAAGTGTGAAAATTTTGAAACGCGGAAACAGCGTAATTGCGGAATAAACGCGAGACAAGGGAGAGAAACGCGTCAATTAAAAATCGAGGGAATTCCGGAAGCGTGGTTCGATTACGATATCGTTTCAATGATATCACGCACGTGTTTGCGGGAAGAGATAAATATATAAATACGCGGACAGATGAATGTGTGTGTGCACCGATATAATAATCGTGCACACCACGTCGGGCGCATCCGGATTCTTTCCTCTTTCGAGATAAAGGACTCTCGTCTACAATGTGTCTAACAACGTCGGACGTCAAATTGATTTCAGGCCCTCCGGGAATACCAGAGAAGGGCACACGCGCCGCCCTTATGGGAGAGCCGTGACATAGTCGTCGTTTCGGGGGCTCAGGACGGCCTGAGCAAGATTCTGGAGGCTGTAATCGGCACTGGTGATCCGATTTTGGTCCCCAATCCTTTGTATCCTGGCGTCGAAGTTGTGGTTAGTAGATATAGAGAGAGAGAGAGAGAAAGAGAGAGAATGTGCGTGTGTAAGAGAAGACAGAGAGAAACTTAACTCAAAATAATTAATATCATGTGTTGGAAGAAAATGTGCTGATATCAATTTATTAACATTAGCAACTTACGAACAAGTAACGTAAAACGAATGAGTTTTTTCGACCTAAATTTAGAGCGAATTTTCTGAGACATGTGAGAAATGTTAAAATTGGTATTTTATTTTTTACCGTGTATAAAGAATCCGTGATCGAATGAAATATTCGGTGCACTTGATACATAAAACCAACGCGCGACAATCAATTATTGTGAGTTTACGATCCTTTTTTTACACTACCATTTTGTGCAACTTCGCCATTATTTTCGATGTTTTCTCTAACGAATCACTTAAATTCATTCTTTCCACGTGGATCGACGATATTGGTAAAACGTGTGAAAACGTACAAATCGATACATTGTTTTAACATCGCTGTGATAATACGCCTGTCATTGATTCTAATCAAGGTGGCGCCCCATCAAGCAGAACTCATAGCTATCTCTCAAGACGACGACGGTCCTGTTCCGAAAGCGCTCAGGGAGACCCTAAGGGACCGGCAGCTGTCCGGCGAGAAAATGCCGAAGATAATGTATATAAATCCCACGGGCACGAACCCGACTGGCATCATTATACCTCTGGAGAGACGAAAGGAGATCTACAGTATAGCCTGCGAGTACAACTTCTTGATTGTCGATGACGACCCTTATCATTTCATGCATTTCGATAAGGTGAGAGAGAGAGAGAGAGAGAGAGAGAGCGGGAACAACCTTTTTATTCGCGTATACGCGCTCGTGCGATATGAAAGATCGATTGTTGCCATCTCGGCCAAATTGATGTTGAATATTTAATCATAATAGAAATTATGATGCAATTAAACCGATAAGGTATACAGGTCGTACGAACGTTATAAAAGTCTGTTATAAAAATGCGAAATGATCGCGAAACCGATAAGAAGGAATAGAGTCGCAAAATGTAGAAATGAATGGATAAAATGCCGTCGACATATCTCTCAAGGAAAAGATGATTACGGTTACAAGTTGAAATTCGAGCGATACGTGAAAGATATTTAACACGTTAACTGCCACGCGCATTTCGGAGGAAATCTCCGTCAGTCCAAATCCATTAAAATTTTTTGATAAGAAATATTTAAGTATATTATTTATACGATCCTGAAATTACTTATTAAACTATGTAATTTTTTAAATTTTATATCGTACTTTATACTGTCAGTCACCGGTGACTAACGCAGTCCGAACGGAAAGTTCAGTGTCAGTCACTGGTGACTGACGTGACAGTTAACATGTTAAAAAATTCGCCACGAAAGATAAGCAACATGTGTCACAATTGTTGCCGAGCCGCTACTTCGCGCGTGCGTCCTCATTTGTCTTCACTCCAAGTTTCCACTCACATTATGCGTTACTAACGATTGAATGTATTGCATATGTGGTGTCAGTCACAGAAAGATTTTAAACACTTTTTTATAAGTTTTGGAATTTATCCCGTGGAGATCAGATTAAGAGAATTTTTATAGAAAAATTTCCTTTAATAATTCTCAAGAGATGCATTTTCCTATGAGATATGCGTTGCGAAAATCATCGAGAAAAAGTGTTTCAACCTTCTCGTGACTAAACACACACACACATACAGTCCCTATCTATGTGTTAGGCGCACCTTGAATTTTTACATTTCATTGATTTCTGAGCTTTATAATACGGCTCATCTATCGATCGAATTATGTTAAGGAATCATTCTATAAAATCCTAATAATGTAACCGCCGCGCCGTCCGTGACCTCCGTTATCGCGACAACGCGTATGAAAGCGTGACAAACGATTTTCGCGGTGAAACGGCGGCGAAAGCGTGTAAATTCTAAAGCAAATCGTATTCTTGATCGCGTAGGAGGAGCCTCGGTCCTTTCTGTCGCTCGACACGGAAGGTCGGGTGATCAGGTTGGACTCGTTCTCGAAGGTGATCAGCAGCGGCATTCGAGTGGGCTTCGTGACCGCCGCAGCTCCGCTGATAGCCAGCGTGGAGCTTCACCTGCAGAGCAGTCACCTCCACGCGCCTACCTTATCGCAGGTTGGTAGGTCAAACTTTACCTTTCGCGATGAAACATACCCCCGCCCCGAAGTTTCCTGCCGCCGATACAACATTGCGTCGCGTCCGTACCGATTTGAAATTTTGAGTACTATTTTAAAAATTAATTATTCTGAATCGTCGATAATTATTAGAAAGTTTCTCTTCAAATCGACGATACACCTCAGAAACGCTTTCGATTGATCTCTCGACGTGAATTGAGAAGAGATTCTCGAACAGCAATAATAATTTGTCTTAAGCAACGTCGAACGTAACGAAACGGAACGACGTTGCACCGACGATTACGTTCGTTCTCGCAAATGCAGAAAGAGACGGCGAGATTATGGCAACAAAAAAGGGGCAACAACTGTAAATATTATTCTATTGTATGATGAAATTCTCTCGCCCGTAACGTTGCATGCATTCACGCACGCCTGCCTCGTACTTTCATCGCAGTTTGTAAAACAAAACAACAGTGGCGCGTGTCGGCTCTTATCGCGACTATAAGCATATTGAACGCGCCGTATCACGCGGCGCGAAGCAAAGAGAGAAAGAATAAATGCAATGCATTCCATGCTCGGCTTTAGGTGATATTTTATAAGCTGCTGAAGATGTGGGGTTACGATGGTATGCTGGCGCATTACATGAGACTGAGATGCTTCTACAAGGAGCGAAGGGACGTTATCGCGGCGTTGGCGCACAAACATTTGAACGGTGGGTGTCGACAACGGTGACAGACCCGACGGTCATCCCCGATGGATTTTTGTATTTCCGAGCCACTTATTTTAAGTCGTATCTTCATTCTATTTTCAAATAATATTCTATTCCAAAAACAATTTATATGTTTTGTTTCTCGAAAAGCAAAACATGTATAATTTAGTTGCTCACGAATTAATTTGAAAAATGAACGTGGGAAATAGACAAAAATAAGAAGATAAACTTATATTTCCACATTGAGAAAACATGCAAGACTGTTTTGGATGTTGATCATCTTGAATTGTTCACGATAATTGTTTAAAAACATAATATGTATCATATTCCGAGAAGCACAAATTGATTGGCCAACATTTGACAATGGTTAGTCAACCAATATCTGCTGCTCGGGATGGCTTTCAAAAACTTGATATCGTGGCGAAGAATCTCTCGTTTTGCTGGCGCAAGTAAGTGGAAGAACGTAAGTCAGGAATTAGAAAAAGTCGCGAATTAATTCACAGGTCTGGTGGACTTTAACGTGCCGAAAGGCGGTTTCTTCTTGTGGATAAAAGTACGTGGAATTGAAAACACGTGGAAGATGATGATGCAGCGTGGCGTCACCGAGGGTGTCATTATGGCACCGGGGGCCGCGTTCATGATGGATACCACGAAACCCTGCAACGCCATCAGGGCGAGTTTCGCTAAGGCTTCTTACGAGGAGATGGATCTGGTAGGCAATCAATTTTTTAAATGTCCTATCACCGCATTGTTTCCACGATTAAACAAACCGCAATTATCGTAAGAAGGCTTGAAGATACGCGTATGTGTTTGCAAGAAAGATAATTTTATTTGATCGATATTTATCAGTAATCATTTGTGAGAAACATTTAAAGTTTAAATATTTCAAAACGACACACAATTTAAATTTTAGCGATTTATAATATTATTTTTTGCTTTCTTTTCCGCCAGTAAACTGTCCCTTTTATTTCTTTTGGTTCACCATAATCGATACGCGGCAACTGTTTCATCGTCGGTGACTAAAGTTTCATCGAATGTTGCAGGATCACCGCCGCTGAACCAGTAAACTAAATAATGACAGATAATATCGTGCGTGGATAATTGTGTTTCAGGCGATGGAGCGATTGGCGCAATTGATCAGAGCAGAGTTAGACAAGAATTACACGATCGAGAATGTAGACGCGCGATAACGCGAGTAATGCCGTCAACAATTGCACGATGCAGTCGATATCGAGACAACCACCGAGTTTCAGTCGGTATTAAATAAGGGGTGGAGGGTTGAAAAGCTATTACTGTACGAGTAAATTGCGTGGAACGATAAAACTAAGGACGTACCATATATTGATAGGATTAGATTAGTTAAGATCAAACAGACAACATGATGCATTTTCGGCTAAGCGACAAGCGGTATTGGAGACAAGAATCGACGTCCGGATAATCATTTGCGAGAACATCCAGCATAATCAATAATGTCTAATATATTTCTCACAATTACTTAGTGTCTAATAAATTATTAGTAATAATATGTATATTAGGCGTCTACGGATAGGATCGCTATTCGATAGAGAAACGAGGCGGCAATCGATTTGATCTTTCGTTATATATTTATTATCTCTAAGACTGAGGATAATTAGCTTAAGCATTTGCGTTATTTTCTACGCAACACTCGCATACTATTTGTCACGCGTGTGTTTGTTACGAATCGCCTAACCTATTTGCATTTGTTACGAATCGCGAAACCTGTCCTATTTGGATTCTCTCTCTCTCTCTTTCTCTCTCCCGTATAATTAAACGGACTTTCATTTCTCAGTAACAGGTACGATGGAAATCTACTCGAACCGTTATTTAAATGTGTTGCCGAAAAATAAGAGGTTTGTTTGACTTGCTGTCAAGTCGAACTATTTGAGAATGAAAGTCCTGATTCCCGTCATTAAGTCGCCTCCTTAAAGATAAAAAGGTTACCTGGTTTCTGCTGTTGGCCGTACAAGTGAAAATAAACGTCCTTGTAGTTTACCAGCCTCTCTCTCTCTCTCTCTCTCTAAGTTGTATTACCCGAGAGTGGAAATATTGTCTGGTCCCCGTTGTCACCACTTGTCGCAACTTAACTGAGAATAGAAGTCGTTCTGATCTGCTGCTTAAGTAGCACTATTTAAAAATAAAATGTTCACTGTTCACCATTACACGAATCAACTTGGAAAAGAAACGGTTCGTCAGTAGAAATGGTGACGGCTCCTAGCGGAGAAACTGGAACTATAGTTTAAGGTAAAAACGCTTATCCGCTGAACAGGGCTTGTGTCGTAGAATTGAAAATTACATCTGTATGGATAATTTATGTATTGTCTACGTAATGTTTATACAGATTTTTTTTCATGTAAATAATATAAATTATGTCAAATATTATAAATTACGTAGCGCAGCGCAAAGAGAAAGGATAATTTATTAGTTTAAATTAGTTTAAACCATAAAATAACTCACGTATCATATTTTGATGTTCATTATGAAGATATTTAATATTAAAAATTACAAAGTTGGTACATAAAATTAACACTGAAATTTTATCATTTGAATTCACCCGTAGGTTATTGAACACTTATTTTCCTTAGTTATCGGTGTGAAATCAAGTTCGCTAAATTTATTATTGATTTCTCGCGGCATCGTAAATGCAAAAAGAAGAGCCATTTTATAACAGCTTTACAGCTTATTTATTGTCTATATAGATGACACACAGTATACGTTGTTTATTAGACTATTATATTTTACGCGTGGATCCATAAACAATCTGCAAACGGCGCGCATAACGTCACCTATCGAGCGAGGAGACTTGTTGTACCGACACGTTTGAGCGTCGGTCGAATGAGGTTTATGTCTTGGCTAGACTATGTTTGAGTCTTGACTACGTTACCTTTTTAGTTCTAAAAAATCCGCTACGAGCCGCCACCATATCTACTGGTAAGCCGGGTTCGCGGTACGTCAAGTCAACGGCAAGTCAGGACAGATCGTTTTCGTCTTCCTATAAATTTGTTAATGATTAGCGGATTCCATAGTATTTTTTTTTAATGCTACGACTCAACAGCAAATCCGTGGACTCTTCATCTTCAAGACTCAATGATGGATCCAGACTCAATGATGGATCCACCTTAAATGACGGTGAACAATTAGGTTATTTTCAACCGATACGCCGCGATGAAGGATTCGGGTAAATTTATATCTCTGGAGCTGGATTCCCTGCTATGTGGTCCTTTGTAAAGCTGTTCAGCAAGGAAAGAAACGTGGAAGCGAAATGAGGCAGAGCGAGGGCGAAAATGAGAGAAAGTGATTTTCCGTGGGTGAGTAAGAATAAACGCAAGTAGGATTAGGCTGTAGAAGTAGAAGCGAGAGTGCGAGAGAGAGAGAGAGAGAGAGAGAGAGATACTAGACTCTCACTTAACGCTAAACATCTTAACTACCAATTAATTTGCCGAAATTAATTTAATCTGCTGCAATATAAGCAGACGAGATCCGTTCTGCGGTCCGCCCGTTTTAACGCTCCGGCTCCTCCTTTCATTTCGTCTCGGATGCACGTTAGAAATCTTTCGAACGCGAAACACCTGCGCGTCCTTCGGGTCCCGGCGGCCTTCTAACTCGAACAATATCTTGCCGCTTATTTAGTTAATTAGGAAAGCAACAGCGCGCAACTTCCGCCGTGTAAGCGTCCCACGTACGGCACGTATATTTCTCGGAAGCGTATAAACCCGAACTTTAATTGAACTAATGAGTGCATGGAATATACGAAGGGATAAAAAGTGATTGTTACGATAAATCAAAGAAAAGCCAAAAAAAAGGCGAGGGCATCCGTTACTTTTCAATTTTCAAAACGAGTGAACAGGATTATAAAACGACGAAATAGAACATAATCTTGAAAATTGAGGATTTTTGCTTTTAACTGAGATTTATTTATCGGGATCGATTTTGTGTGCGCGCGTTCATGAAAAGTCTGGTAATTATACAACTCGATAATTCTACATTTTTAGTAACAAAGTCGTGCATAAAACAATATATTGCGATATATAGCCGAGTGCAAATCCTTTTCTCTTTCTCACGACAGATTCAGGGAAACTAGCTCGTATCAAAATACAAGTCGGTTTCCTCGCACGGCGGTAGACCGTATAAGGATAAACACGCAACCCCTCGAAGATATAGTGTATATTAAAAGACGTTTTGCGCCGCTACTGTGGGGTCTGTACGGATATAGCCGATCATACGAATAGCCCCATTTTCGAGAGTGGGATTTGAGGAAAAAAACCAGTCTTTTCTGCACTTTCGTTTTCCGTACGCGAATCACGGCCTGTGGAATGCCGTAATCTCCGTTGATTAACACAGCTCGAAGCCCACTTGTCCCCTTCGAGAATTTCGCGGAAATGAAATTCTGCAGAAGCGAAGCGTCACTTCATTGTGGACACGATTATTACATACGGCAAAATTTTATTTCTTAGCAATATATGATTAATAATATGAAAATATATAAACTATAATGTAATACGTGGCGATTAAAAATTTCCTCCTATTTTCCTTCCTTCTCCTTTATAGCTCAATCGTGCTTTAGCTCAGGACAATCTGATTCAAATCCGCTTTAAAACAGTAACACACAGCAGCTCGCTCCCGTCGAGACTTCCGATAAACTTGCGTAATATCCGTTCGTGTTAATAATAAAACGGATGTGTGTGTGAAAACTGCTAATCAGAACGCTAACAAAATGACTCCCTAATTTTTCATAATTTAATCACATCCCGAGGTTAAAAGTATCCTCGATTGTGGGTGATGAACGCCGTGGTATTCGCACGTCGCTCGCGATATTATAAGTCGACATCGCCGTTAACAGCTCGATCGAGATGTTATACCGCCTGTGAAAAGATTCGATATTCTAATCGTCCGCACGCTCTGAAGGTAGCCGCGCCGCTTTCTCGCCCTTACGTGTGCACGAAGACCTCGTCGCTCGAAAGTAGTCGCAAAGAAGGCAGGTGGAACTCGCCCTCCTCGGAAGCGAGGAAAGACCTCGGCGGACCGAGACATAGAGAGAGAGAAAGAGAGAGAGAGACGGAGGGGAGGAAGGAGTGAGAGAGAGAGAGAGAGAAGAAGGAAGAGATAGTGAGAATACTCCGAATCCAGCAGCGCGCGCCCTTAGTCGCAGCGAGTGCTCGTGGGAGCCGCTATCGTTTCCGTCTCTCCGAGGCTCGCCGGCGGCGCGGCGCTCACTCGCACCGGGGGCCGCGAGGGGGTTATTCCCCGGGGGTGGGTGAGATCGGTGAGGTGACTCGTGGAGGCGGGAAGAGAAGGCGCACCAGACTCCAGGGACGGAGGGAGGGATCTCGTGGGGAGGAGGAGGAGGAGGACGAGGTGTAGGGGGCGAAGAGGCGAGGGGGACGGGAGAGAAACGGAGGGACGGTGAAAGAACCGGGAGAAACGGACGGGGTGGAGGGTGTGAGAGCAAGACGGGAGCGAGGAGGGGTCGGCAAGGGTGCGCGAGGGGTAGTGCAGTTTCGTGTTGGCATTACTCTTGATTTCCGTGGTGNCCCCATACCACCCCCCCGTCCCTTCGCTTCCTCCGTATCTTGTGTTTTGCCATTTCAGCGCGAAGGCCACCCACCCCTCGTACTACAGGGAAAGAGCACCCGCACCCAGACACTATCTGGGAGAGATAGATCCTTCCGCGCGCGCTCTATATACCAACGAACATATCGCGCGCGTCGGATGATATTCTTCCTTTCTCTTTCTCGCCTTCGGCCCGCCCGCGCGTAGCCGTCGACCGACCGACCGACCGCTCGCTCGTCCGCCGACCGGTCTCTCACGGGTCTCGAAAAGGGCTGCAACGCGGGCATTATATCACACCGAACATTCCCTTCTTCTCCGACGCCCGTCGCCGACCACATTTATCGAGAGCGACGAAAAATCGAGCTAGCGCACGCTCTCAGAATGCGAGGAGCGGGAAAAACGCTGACGTGGGGTCGGCGATGCATTCAGACGCGATCTCTCAGTTTCTGCGGTAAAAAAATAATTCCTTTCTCAACGTCCACACGGGGGGAGAAAGGTGAAGACCGATCGGCCGTTACCGAGGTACACACACGCCTCTTCGCAAGGATCCTTTTCCCGCTTTTCCGGGAGGTCCGAGGAGAAACGATCGACGAAAGATTATTCCTTGAACGCTCCTCCGAGTCGGAGATGCGTTTCCCGCTCGCAGCTGAGGGAAACGAACGGCTATTTTAACTCCATAAAAAGAGCGCCGATATCTCACGAAAGCGCGCGCGCGCGGCTTTTATTGTTCTCGGCCGGTAGAGGCAGCCGTCGTCGACGTTGTCGGCCACCGAGAGAAAGAGAGAGAGAGAGAGAGTGAGAAAGAAGCGCGGCCATTATATCACGCGTAAAAATTCCTACTTTACGAACGCGGGAAAGGGATAACCCATCCCCCGGGTCGCCACCGGTCCCGAGAAACAACCGAGGGTAGTAGGTACGTACCCTCTCTCCCTAGCCAGCTACCTACGAGCCCCTATCTCTTGTCCGCCTCAGTCGTTCGTTTTCCTAACGTCGGGCGGAGGAGGCGGATGCGTGCTGCGAAGCTCGCTTGTTTGTCTCGCGGTTTTATGTACAGGCTCCTGGCTTTTTAAATCGCGGCCGATGGTATGTACACACGGCGACGACAACGACGAGGTGCGGCGGCGATGTCAGTGTCTACGTTCGATCTTTACGCGCCTCGCTACCTCCCATCTACTTTGATCGAAATGTCCCAAGATCGACGAGCCTAGCGAGTTTTCAAATTCGCACAGCACGACGGGCTTGGCCAGGGTACATATAAGAAAACGGGTGTTCGCAGTCGCTATGTTGGACTGTTTTATTTTTGACGACCGTTTAAATAACGCAAATGTCATCCTAAGTGTTTAACCACCCCAATTCCAGTTAATCCTACCGACCGATTAACTCAACGGAATTGGCCAATCACATAAATCAGTTAGCTAATTGGACAATGCGATTGGTTCGGTTGAGTTAATCGATCGGTTAGATTAACCGAAGTTGATGGAATCAAAAGGTAAATATTTTAACACATTATATATTTTGGCAGAGGAAAGATGCCCACCTCCCTTCCTCCCAAATTATGGTCCCCCCATTTACATTTTGTCAAATAACTTTGTCAATAATCAATATTTTTAGTTGGAAATTTAACAATTATATTTGTCAGTGTCTGGTTATTCAATCGATTTTATACTTAAAGTTATGAGATATTTATTACTTAGGACGTTAATTATGTGACGACACTGCATCAGAAATCGAAGAGAAACAAGAGGTAGTAATATGCCCTCCTCTCAACTAAAATACATTTAAAAAATTGATTTTTTTTTAGCACAGTGTTTTGTTATAAATGTATATATTTGATAAAAAATAAACTCTTAATAACAATGAATATAACCATGAATATTTAATGTAGATATTGGCATATTTGTCAAAAAATAGATACCAGACTGTCAGAAGAACAGTTTATGCAAGATAAATAAACTTTTAAATTTAACTTGAATTATTGTCTACTGAATAATTACTCCGATACAAATACCTTGAAAAAGAGGTCGTGCTAGATTTATTTTCGTGGGGGGGGGGGGGGGAAGGAGACCAAATTAGCAAAAATGTTATACTGTTGTTTAACTTTATATAACTTAAGATATATATATATATATATACAGACAAATAAAATGTTAAGTAATGAATAAAACATTTAAGTGTACATAATATATTCATGTGATAATATGCCCAAATTTAAGAAGAATGAAGAAGTGTAACTAAATGCAAAAACTTAAGAATATGCATTTTTTAAATCAAAATTGTTACCTAAATATTAATTTTTATATCATTAAAATATATATTTTGCTGAAACAGAGAAGAGATAGAAGTTAAGATGATGTACAATCAATAATAATAAGTATAAATATATATACAAATAAGAATCTAACGCCGATGTAACAGCGAATATATTAAATTAAAATGATTATAATACAAATACTAATTAAAACAATTCGATATTACGTTTTAATTATAATATATTTATATTATAGTATAATTTTAATTGAATACATTCGTTCATATATTACATCAGTTTTATATATACAGACTTTTGTCTACTTACGTATTCATACTTGTTATTATTGATTGAAGTGAAGAAATAATTTAATTCAGAAATGACATATCTCAGCGGAAGATGAAACATTTAATGCGCACTTTTTAAGAAACTATGACACTTAAAGCACCCAGTAACTTATAAATTAACTTATTATTTATTCATTTTATTTTAGTATTTGTTTAACAATAAAAAGCCGCAATTATTTGATTTTTTCTATAATTTATATTATGAGGAGAATTAAAAATACATAACATAACATGTTAACACATTTAAACACTTAGGATGACATTTGCATTGTTCGAATGGTCGCCAAAATTGAACAGTTTAATATGGCGACTGCAAATACCTGTTCTTTCATATATACCCTGGGCTTGTCAGTCTCGTCGCGATCTCGGATAAATAAACGGCGGTAAATCGTATTAACAGGTCGGGAATCGTGGTGTCTCGGATGTAGACGAACGGACGGACGGACGCATGGAATTATCGACGTGTATATCTTGCGCGACAATAACGCGTGAGAGCTCGATCGATCGAGTTTCGATTCTCCTCTCAGGCTTCTATTCTTCGGTCGTTCTTGATCGATTTGTCGGTTTGAAGATAAATCGAGATCTAACGAATTACGAATCGCGATTGCGATTCACGATGAGATGTCAATGATCTTGAAGAGCTCTCGGTCGTGTCTTACGGTGTCGGTTTTATTTTATGGCTGTCGATAAACTTTACAAAAGAGAGAGAGAGAGAGAGAGAGAGAGAACTCGCGAGCACTAATATTAGTTACGTTAACCCGAGTCGAAATTTTGGTCCTATGTTAAATTCATTTTCATTTTATTGAATCCAAACATAAATTTCATTACCGGCATGCTCCAAAGAAACTAATGTTTCGACTAATAAGTACGGTTGTTAGACTTTTCAATAAATATATATATATATATATATATATATATATATATATATCTTTATCTTAAATAAAAAATTTATTCGAAACGGAAGACAATTTTCTTATACAGAAATTATTTGTTTTATTTTACATATTTATTGTGACCAAATAATATTTTATTTGATTGAAAGATATTATCTCAAATAATAGCGTTCTTTCTGTTAAATAATAGGGTTCTCTTGAATGAGACAATAAAATTTTTACTCAAACAAATAATATTTCGTATATATTGTTTCTATGAAACGAATTTTAAGCAAATAGATAGAAATACTAAATCTAAAGAAACCTTTTCCCCTGTGTAGAATTAAAGGTTCAAAAGAGAAGTTAAAAAGTATCAATAACAAAGTAGATTTTTAGTAGTTTATAGGGCCATCTAAGTAGGCGCAAACTATCATTAAGAGCGTGAGAGTAGCGTCAAAATTTCGAATGTCGTACATATGTGGCACGTATTTTATTGAACCACCTCGTTGATACCGATAACATATCGTCGTGCGACGTAATGAAAAGCGTCGAAACACGAATATCGCGATAAATCCGGGCTTTGAATTGCCTAATGAAGGATGCGGGAATAATGACACACGTAATTTTACTCATTTTGAGAAACACAAAGAGAGGCTCGCGTCGAACGAGTGTGTTGCGCTTATAAGCACGTGAAGCAATCCGACTTTTCTCCCTTTTTTTTCTTTTTTCATCGTGGTCTCTCTCAGACAGCAATACGTCACAGCTCGAGCCCAGGATATCCTGTACACGTTCGGAATTTTACATCGGAGCGGAATCTAAAATCGCGCGCGCGCCTGTTATAGTCGCTTCGTGGATCCGATCCGTGGGATCCACGTGAGAACTGGCGATTCGGGAAACGTGTTCGAAACGTTATTTTCGTTGCCGGATCGCGCAACATATTCACCGAGAACATTTAATTAAGCATGTGTGTGTTGCGCGAGCGTCATATGCGCGCTGCCTCATTCTTTCTCGCGTATGACACTTTAATGCGGGTCGACAAGTTTATATCCTCGCGCGGCCGAAAAAAGAGCCGGGGCTCCGCGCGCGGGCGCGGGCGAAGCCGCGAGGCGAAGTCACGGCCCTTCACTTATTCACCAGGTCGGTAAATAAAAAAAGGTCTGCAGCGCGCAGCGAGTGCATAAAACATTGAAAACGCTTAAAATCGATTGCGTTTCATTACACCGGCAACAGCGGCAACGGCGAAGCCGCGCGAGCGCGCACGTCACTCCGGGGATTTTTTTACTTTCGCGAAGATACCGTTTTAGGTCGCGGACTCTCGCGCGGGTTCGTCGACCCGCGCGCGCGAAAGAGAGAGAGAGAGAGAGAAAGAGAGAATTCAGTCGTCATCGGAGGTCCTGCGAGAGATAACGTAAAATGCGACGCCGCTTTTCATTGTTATAAATAAAACGATTGGGAACGATTAATATATATTTAAAGCGAACGAGCGAGCGAGCGAGCACGCGCGCGATACCAGCCGGTGATGGGCGCGATATCGCGCGGTCCTTTTGGGCAACGACCCTGGAAAACAAATAACACGGGTCGTCGCGGAAAATGTATAAGTCGAAAAAGCGAACGACGGACGCCGCTGCGCGCAGAGAGAGTTATCAATTTCATCGCGGAAAAGTGGCGGATATATTTGCCACCGATCGGCCGCCGAGTCGGTTCCTTCGCCGTGCGACGGATCGCGTCTCCTCTATTGGAAACGCACAAGCGAGGCCCGGATTGAGATTTTTATACCTTCCACACGTGAGTGTTCGAGTAATCGCTGAAAGATGCGGATAAAAGATTTTTATCACGTCGGCACGCGAGGCGCGATCGAGCCGGCTATAACGAGTTCGATGAATTCTTCAAGCCGAAAGTCGAATCAACCGCATCTAATTCCGCCGTCATCGCGAAATCGTGTACGATCCTCCTCCGTTGGCGGATTTAATTTGTCCGGGGGAAGCACCTGTACCTTCGAAGAGGCTGATATGAGAAAAGTTAAAAGCGGCCGATCCATTCGAACAGAGAATCACACGAATCCAGCCGTCGTAAAATCTCGCGAAAAATCCGATACGCGTCGGCAGGTGTCGCAATCACGAACGAGCCTACCGGATCAGCTCCATTTCCTCGTCGGAGTTTCGAGGGTGCCGAAGCGTACGAGCACCGATCGAGAGAACCGATCGGGAGGACCGAACTCGGGCCTCCACCACCTAGGGAAGGAGGATCACGACGACAACGAGCAGCGGGGGGAGAGGGTGCAATATAGCGCCGCGATTGCCCAGTAAATATCGGGGCGAGGTTATAGCCGGCTCCGCGGCCCGTAAACCAAGACATTAAATTTTATAATATTGCGTCCCGTCTCTCGCATCCCGTCCCTCTCCTCGACGTCCCCTTCGTTTCGTTTTCCCCCATACCCTCCCCTTCGGCCTCGTCCTACTACGGCAGTCGCCCCCTCCCTCCGGTCCTCTTCTCGACCCATCCTTCTCTCGATGTTGCGTGAGCGCGGCGCACGGCGTGCTTTTATTGGCTATTTACAGAGGAAATGGCCTCTAAATTAACTGCAGACTGCCGGATTGCTACCTATATCGAGCGGCCTCGTGTATAACGCCTCGCCACCGCTCCGCCAGCTCGCTCGGTCGCGCTTCGTTAAGATCAGAATCGAAATGACGGCGCATCGGGGAACGATTAATCTCGCGCGCCGAAAAATCCGGAGTGGTCGCGCGCGACTCCGCGGAGTGCTCGCGCCGGCGAATTCGTCGCGAGCGATTCCTCAGCAAAGAGCGAGGGCCGATTTCGGAGGAGGACCGGAACATTGGGCGGACGGCGCCGGTCGATGTCAGTTTTCTTATCTGATAATTCGATTGCTCGTCCCAAGGAGTCCGACCGAGATGTTTTCGCGCCACTGGATGATCGTACATCACGACGCTTCCGAGAATAAAACGCGCGGTGTTCGCGATCGCGGTGAGAAATCGCTAAGTAGAGAGAATAGCGCGCTCGTTCATTTATTTATACCGCTTAGCGGAGCGACGAAGATACGCGAGAGCGCCGAATCAACCAAATCGCGGTGGTTTGCAACATTTTTGGCGGGTGATATGCGTTCGGTATCGATATCGGAAAGAGCATAAACGACTGTTAATTTCATTATCGGAAAATACCTCGAAACGTCATATTTACGCGGACTGATTCCCATCTCAATTTGTACCGTAAGTCCAAAATATCCGGTACCCCGGAGAACTGAGTCTCACCTTCTGTGATCTAAACCGCGATGACCTGACTCCGCTAACATCCATCACCTCTCGCGCAAAACGATGTTAAAGTTTGACGACAAGGGGACACATGAAGGTACTGTGTTAGTTGACAGAGAGAGAGAGAGAGAGAGAGACAGAGAAAAGTAGATGCATCGAAGTTACATTATTTTATGATTGAACGTGCAAATAAAATTCTTGAGGTTGAATGCGTAAACGACAATCATCTCCCGCGTTATTATTTCGGATATACGAAACCGCCAGCGAGAAACGGTTTCTGAGCTACTCTCAGGGAGGATGTCGACCGACCGGTATGAGATCTTCATCGTAGACGCTGATCGGTTCCGACTTGCGAGCTCCAAATAAATTTCACGTCTCAATTAATTTTTCAGCCACGTGTCGCCACGTGGCCGCCGTCGGTCATCCTCTCCTTTCTTCTCCTACACTCGCCTGGCCCACCGCCGCCGTCCTGTCGGGGGGCGTAATTCACAAACGCAAATATATTAAGTGTTGTCCGCGCCACGAACGCGTCCCCCCTCGCGTAGTAACGCGTCGTTTCAATTATCCGGGCGATACGCATCTTTCATATGCGCCGTACCTGTCAACGGGATCGTAACCGACAGGACCCTGTCGCCGATATCGCGATGTTCCGATGAACACGTTGTTCCTTACGTTTAATGCGAAACGTTGCCGTTGCTGCTCTAACAACGTAGCGAAACGAGAGCCGGCGAATGATGTTATAGTTGACTAATGGGATAATTAAATTAGCATGGTTAATCGTGAAAACATGATAGCGGAGAATTTATAAACCGTGCAACAAGTACAGGGGAGGCAACGAGTACACGTTCGAGAGATTCGTCTGTTGCACTAAACGTGTAAACTATCCATTGTGATTAATTTGCGCGAATGTCGGTTTATTTTAATTATAGTTCCATCGATTAACATCCCGTCGTGCAACTTGAGGCAGCGGTTGTTCGCTGCATAAGTTGATGACGTTTATGGCGGTCTGAGCGAACAATTGCAATTACATGATGTTAGGAATGATTCATGTTTTCGAGATAAATATTATGAACAGACGGAAACGTATCAACATAGATATCGTGAACAAATTTGGAGCTTTACAGAGACCGAATATATGAGATGTCTGAAACCTTTCTTGGGATCCCTAGTGTACAGGTAGAATGGTAGAGCAGGTAGAACAAGTAGAAACTGAACAGAAAAGTCATATATTGTTTTGCAAAATTCACAATAGTTAATGAGGTAATCCTGTATGTACTCCTAATAAGTTGTATACCGATCAACGTTTATACTGAAGAGATAGAAGTGCAAGATTCATTGACTAAATCAATCAAACCTATTATAATTTGTGCAAAATCAGGTTGCAAATCATCAAACGCGAATTATTCCTTTTATTCGAACCGGCGCCGTTCTTACGGAGGTTTTCGATTAAATCTTGCTCGTCGATTCGTTCGAGACTGATATTCCACTCGCGATATTCGAAGATGAAAAAATAATTCGAAAATATCTTGCTCGAAAATGACACCGAATATAATTTTTTTCCGCAAACCGCGCAAAATTTGTGGAAATTTGTGAAAATTTATTCATGTCCGTTCGTATGAGCGTAGCCGTGAAAACTGCCCCCGTTAAAGCTCCTGGATATTCGCTATGGTTATCCTCATTTGATGACGTCAGAAGCGAGAAAAATCATGTCAATTTATGTGTATGTATACGATATATATGGAAATAAAAGAATATACGCGGAAGATAACACTCGTGATCGATTCAGCACATTTGTACAAACAAATAATATTTCGTATAAGTATATGTTGTTTCGATGAAACGAATTTTGGTCAAGTAAGTAGAAATACTAAATCTAAAGTGACCTTTTTCTCTGTGTACCATCACTTTAATTGCCATGATTTTTCTCCTTATCAAAAACGGACAAGCAGCGAGTATCCAGAAGCCTTTAATGGAAAGTCGAAGGCCGCCGAGCACTTTAAATCAAATAAGATCTGACTTACCCGCAAGAACCATCCTCCGCATCAACACGATCACGAGGGACATATGTTTGAGAGAACGGCCGTGGTAATATATACATAGTTCCACCTCGGACACATCCTCGTACAACATATTAACAGCTTAGCCGGTAAGCCTTTTATATTACATTTTTCCCTCTATGGGGTCACCTAATCCAATGGGGTAGCTCGCCTCCCTGTAATACCAAGGGGTGCACGTAGAGCGAATTCGACCTTACCCAATGCTTGAACCTCGCACACGTTGAAACCGAACGCGACCAAACGACGACGACGACGACGACGACCCTCTCTATACTGTTCGTTTCGAAGAAAGATCTCCACTGAGAGAGAGAGAGAGAGAGAGAGAGAAAGACGATCCTATTTCGCGAACGTAGAAACGACTCTTCACCGGGACTCGAAATTAGCAGCGCGGCACACTTTCGCGTCTGAATCTTCGGGACGGATCCCGTGTCGGGAATATTTTCGCGAACTCATCCGCGGTTTTTCACGCTTTCAGGAACGGTATGTTTATCCGGTTATCGCCGTTTCCCTGAATAACGCGACTAATAACCTCGGGAATAGCGCCGGCTTCGGGTGGACAGCCTCGCGGACAGCGGGGTTGGAATTCTCACAAGTGGGACGCGGTCGCCTAGTTCGCCCGCGGCGATGGATACCCCCCGCACGGTGACGTTTCGCTTTCTCATATGCGCGAGCCGAGAACGCACCTCGGCGATCCGGCAAATCGTTCTCCGACCGATAACCGCTTCCTCTGACTTGACTTTGTGAGCATTTCACGCCCGCGGCTCCAATTAACTAGAATGACTGACCGCGCGCGCCGTCGTAAATCTGTTGGCCCAGCGGAGCGCGCCGGGAGCGCATTAACGGGACGGACATAAGTTTAGCGGTGCAGGCCTGTGTTTGCCAGGGGCGCACCCTGCCCTGGGGTCGGCCCATTGTTTGCCCCGAAACGCGCACGCAACACGGAATCATCCCTTGACGCGTGACTTACGTGCCCGTAAAGCCCAAACACTGCGGGATCGTGTACGCGCGCGCACGGACGATGCGAACAATGTTTTATTTTGCCGATCTGCTGGATTTTCCCAGCGAGCCATCCTTCTGAATTCCGTTCGATGAGACTTTCTCTCTCTCTCTCTCTCTCTTTCTCTCTCTTTCGATGAAAATTCCTCGGATCGTTCGATTCCGTAACGCGATATCGCGCTCGATATTCGCGGAAACAGTTTAGAAACGGCGCACGGAACGCGAAGGTGCGCGCGGCAATCACCGATCGAGAACGACCGATTGATTCGTGAACTCGTGGGAACTCGCGACATCCGCCTCATGTAAACCAGTTTTCTTTGTGTAGGACCATCCTACCAAAATGTCAATGTACAGAAATTTTGTTTTCGTCCACGTGTCAAAAAAGTCATCTTTAACTGCGAATATTTCAACTCCTGAACGAACAATCTACTTCTAACAATTAAGTCAAACAATTAGGTGGTATTTTTTTTAATCTATCTATAATGCAAGTTTCTATAAATTCTTAAAAAAACTAATTTTATTCTACTGCTGTTTTAACACAACAGTCGTAAACGTCGCGATAAGATTTCCGATTTAATATCGACTGCGGGGTATTTCGTCGAGTGTTTTATTTTCGAGCGCGATTCGTGCAACACGATCAGCGAACAAAAATTCAACAAGTCTCGAATCTTGACACGATAATTGACGATGTTTTCGCCGCGACGAAAGAGAGAGAGAGAGAGAGAGAGGAGGAAACGTTTACCGGCGCGCGAAAACCAAAGTACATCAGAATGCAGAACATTACATCGACGCGCCGGGATAGCGCGGAGAGTTTGAAGATATGAAAGGCGGTAATAAATCTTTAGCCGGGACTTAAGTTCCGGAGTAAATCTTGCCACGTTTTAGCACTAAGTCCAGAGCTCACTGCGAAAAAGGATCAAGCATACCGACTTGCCGGATAACGTCCTGCATGGCGTCCTCACCGCCCGCCACCGGCGGCTGCGTAGTCCACGAAAGGTGCTAAATCCACTTGCGACAAGTTTAAAATCGACTCCTCCAACCCATACTGATGTGTTTCGAGTAGGATATATAATGTTATTTCTAGACCATATCAAGTGGAGCGAGCATTTTCAACCAAAAGGGAATTTTTCAGAAATTTAAAAAATTTGGAATTATTTGCTGTTCTTTTGGTTGAAAATGCTCGCCTCACTTGATATGGTCTAGAAGTAACGTTATGTACCCTACTGTTTCGCTTTAATCCCGCGAAAAAGAGAGAGAGAGAGAGGGAGAGAACCGAGCCTAGTAAGTATCTCGGCCGGAGATTATTGCAAATTCCAATGATCTACTTGAACGCTCGTTCTCGCGACACCATTGTTTCGTCGAGATCCCAATTGCTTCGCGATACATCTCTGTCTCTCTTCACACACTTTTTCGGAAATAGATCCATCGCAATTTGTAAAAAAGAGCCTTGAAACGACATGTGTCGTACGATATATTTCCCGTGACAAGTATCAAATTTATTTAAAGTGTTTTCATTTTATCCCACTCGAAAATCGCAAGGTTTTATTTATCACCACGCTGTTTATATATACAGCAGCATGCCCCGCTTATGATGTATTCAAGAATTCGCACAGAGTAAGCTTGGCACCTGTCTCACCTTATTACCGCGGGAAACAGTCGGCGGCAAAAAAGATGTGTAAAAATATACTCAGTAAGAAGTTGGACGAGGGAGTTTCTGGTGGACGGAGGGAGAGAAACTTCGGCCGGACTAGGAGAGAGAGAACGGCATGATTTAGATATCGCCTTCTTACGGTAATCAATTTCCATTAACAAAGTCTCGGCACAGTTAGAGAGAAAGAGGACCTGCAGGTGAGGGGGATACGAGAAAAGCGGTTGGGCGGGGAAGCGGAAGAGGAGGGAGAGGGGGGCCCGAGAGAGGCGAAGGGGAAGAAGGCATGAAAATAAAAGGCGGACCTTAGGGTGAGGGGCGCGGTGTAATGAGGTCTTGTAAATTTTTATCTTAAGGAATCATTGCCGCCGGTGAGAGACGCGGGAATTCTTTTCTTTAAATGCCCTGTCAGTTTCAGTAATTGCGAGAGGTAACGAAGCAATCGCGCAACTACGCTCCATAAACCAACGACGAGAGAGAGAATGAGGGCGGATGGGTGAGCTGGAGGGGGGGAGAGAGAGAGAGAGAGAGAGAGAAATGGAGCGAGGCGCGGATGCTGCAATTTTTAAACACGCGAACGAATGGAAATAATAATACGCGATCATCGGAGCATGTGAAATACATTTTCGCATCTGGAAACGAATCTTCGTCGCGCAACAAAGAATACCCATGATTTTACGGGCGATATGCACAGTGGTAGCCACGGATTTATTTACCATTTTGTGGCGCCCACGTTGTTGCCGCCGGTTTGCCGGTTCGCGGCCAAAAGTCACGCGCGAAGATCTCGACGCACGCTTTTAACTTTTCGCGCGATCGTTTCCGCTTGCCCCGGGCTAAGCAATAAACAAATCTCGAACGAGGAGGAAAGTGTCGGCGCGTCCCCGGGCTTCCCAGATAAGTTCGTGAGCCGAGAAAATTGAAAAACTTCCCGGCAAAATTGTCCCGCCACTACGACTTGCACTAAACTTAACCACCTCGTGCTCAATACATTCTAAAAACTAATTAAACTTTGGACGTACACACAAAAAGAGTACCCGGCGTAAGTTTCTCCCTGTCTCCAATTCCACGACGTGGATTAAGTGGCAGCGACGGCCTTTCGAGACTTAAACGCGTATGAAAAAGGCACGTGTAAGGAGCGTCGGGGAAAAGAAAACTGGCGCGCGCGCGCGCGCGTATCAATTTTCAGATTTCATATGAATAATCCAACTTGCGTTAGAGAGAGAGAAAGAGAGAGGGTGTGCGCGATACCTTTTCGCTCTGCGTGTGTTTTAAATATTTACGATACAAAATTAATCGCTTTTCCATTTTACTCCGGGCGCGGGATAACGGCGGCGCGAGCGCGATAAATAACATATGTGTATAAATATCGGCTAATTTAGAAAAATCAAGTCGACTCATTGCCGTCGTAACGGACCTATTAATCACCGTGGTCGAAAACGCTCCATCAGTCCCGTTAAGCGCTCGTTACACGGATTCTGATTAATATTAATAATCGCGCTCGTCTTGCATCGACACGACGCCCACATATATACGCACGTACGTATTCCGCGCGAATCGCGCGAAGCGAGAGACGGGGGCTCGAAACAACACGATGAAATACATCCTGCTCCTGTACGGACGGAGAAGAAGCGGCGAGGCAGACGCGATAAATCGAGGCTGAAATTCGGGAATCGCTTCGTATCGTCGGTCCGGCAATTAGGCGAAAGCCGACGCGGTATCGAGTGGCAAAATATTTGCAGAAATGTGGCATCGCCGATAACGGCCGGTAACTCGTTGGTAGCCGTACTAGGAATGTGAGATATGGGTGGAACTCGATCGACGTCCAAATGAAGCATGCTACAGAGTCGGCAAGTGCCTGGCTAGATATTATAGACCTGTGAACGAGGCTGAGGGGTGGTTTCGCGCTAAATTGAAACGCTCGAAGGTAACGTCTAATGAAAGCACATTCTGTGCGCGGGAGCTAATATCTACCCCACTAGAATGTAATAATTTCAGAATGGTACTTCAGGGAGAGAGAGAGAGAGAGAGAGCTGTACCCTCTGTGCAACAAAGGTTAACCACGCGAACAGCAATTCGCGATCGCGCAACGAGAAATCGTCCGGCGCGGAAAAGTACGGCGGGGGTGCGCCGGAGGTGCGCGGATTTATTACCGAGCTACCGAGCCGGATGATCCGCATACGCGTTACGCCGGCTACGCTACCCGGATGATAAGGATCATTGAGACCGTGCGCCAGAAGATGAACTCGCGTGACCCTTGATATTAGGCGGAGGAAGAGAAGCGGGATCGAGAACGAGGTATCGTCGGCGCGCGAGTTGAAAAGTCGAAAGCGTTTCGGAACTCGTCGGAAAGCCCACGACTCCTCTCTCTTCTCCTCTGTCTTTCGCAAACGGTTACAACACTGTCGAAATGTTTATCAGCAGATTAACGAGCGAAACCTATTGTATCGCTTATTCGAGAGAAACTGAGGCGTTCTTCGAAACATCGAGTTCCGCTGGTTCGGAAGAATAAGCGGATTACACGCGGATGCGACTCGATGAAACTTTCAAGGAGGTGCTCCTTTAAATCAGAGATGCGTTGAAACATGAAGATATATTTTCGAGATACATCCCGCCGCACCTTCGACATTATTCTAGGTGCGAGCGATCCGTCGGACGTCAAGACGTCACGGGAAATAAAGTGACCACCGTGCGCGCAGCCGGTGCGCTCGCCGATGCAAAGCAGACTTAAATACGAGCTCGAAAAAGTATGTCTCGTCGCAGCGCGACTCGTCTTGTCTCGTTTCGTTCACACAATGGCGGGCTTAAAAATAAAAATTAACTTATTTAGTCGCGAAAACGACAAATATATTATATCGACGAGGTCTAGACGGGTCTCTTTAGTCGTGTCAATTAACCGGCTATAAAAGTTCTTACTTGTGTATCAGCTGCGAGCACAAAATAACCGGCATTAGTTACAGTGATTACACGGCACAATCAAATGAAGCTTATGCTTTTTTCCACGCGACGTATAATATCACTCGCTACAGTCGGCAAGTTTCGCGAGTAGTCGACCGGATAAACCTTGATAACTGACAGTAATCCACTCTAGACGGGTCGATAGTTACGAAAGCCCGGTGTAAAAATAATATCGAGGAGTCCGGCGAGCGTAAGTGCATCCGTAAAATGAATTTTGTTGGAGGACCATCTCTCTCTGTAAACGTAAGCGCGCGCGCGCGTGCGTGCGCGCCGACGGGACGGAGGGGACGTGAGAGCATGTAGGTGCTGTAAGCACAAATTGCCGCAAATTGGAGAAAATTGAATGAAGCTTACGGCTTAACGAAGGCACTAAACCCTCGTGGAACGACCTATCTCAACATGCAGCCCATTTTCGTGATAAGTGAGGAGATGTCGCGCGTTTAAAACGCTCCGCAACCGGCGTGGCGTCGTCGCGATCGGCGGACACCGATCCGTGCCGAGCATTCCTGCCGAGGAAGGGATGGAGAAAGATCCTTCGTATCCTCACCGCTTGTGTGCGTAACGACGAGACGCGTCGCTCCGTTTCGAGCTGCCGACGTCCTCGAATCATATCTCCCGCATTTCGGCGGGAGCCACTTTATCGCGGTGCTTCTTTGTGACGTATGTTGCAGATAAAAACTCAGCAAAATTTCACGTCGCGGCGGAATACACAATTGCGCGCGCGCGCGCGCGCGATGTCACGGGTGAAGCGAATTTTATTCCCCATTCATTTTTACTCATTACCCGGCATCACTTTTCCAGCCAGCCGGCTCATTTACGGCACTTTGGTGTTTGAGGTTTCATTTGCGGCGGAAATTTGTTAATAGGAGTGGAAGGGTGGAAGAGGCCTGTTCGAGGACTTGTTCGCGTTTCATCGCCGATAGATACGCGGAATAGTGCACGAGCGATCATCAGAGCTGCGAGAGAGTTTTCCGAATCGGACTTCTTTTTTTTTCTTCGCGTATTTCAATCTTCCCCCGTTTTCATATCCCCTGAATTTCGGTTCTGACGGATCTGTATCGTCGATCGTTAAACAACCGGCCAACAATTTGTTTCCCGTTGCCGCGACACTTTCAACTTTTTCTATGTGATTTTATTTATCGAAGTGTACATGTCGATATCGCGAGAGAGCGGGCAACAAATCTCGAGTCGCTTTTCTGCGACGGGATTCGACGTACAGCTCGGCGTATTATGAGGAGTCTTGTCCGGACGGATCGAAAAACGCGAGCACTTGCCGGGAACGGCAAAAAAAGTTTTGATTTTCCGATAGAAAAGGGTCGTTATTGAAGTACTTTGCCGCCGCTGAAGAACTCCGAAACGACCGTAACCGGTGGAAACTGAGAGAGAGAGAGAGAGAGAGGGTTTGGTCGCGTCTGACGAAGAGAGGGAGAAAGGGAGAGAAAGGGCGGAGAGGCGAAGGGTGGGCGAGAGGCAAGGGCGGCGGCGGCGGGGTGAAGGGGGAAGAGAAGGACGGAAGAGGGCGAGGTTGAAGGAAAAAGAGAGGAAAAGGAGAAGAGCGGCATGGCGGTTTGCAGCAAACGGGAGACACTGTGACTGGAGCGAGAGGCGTGCGTGCGAGTCGCGGAATATGTCTGGCGTATGTGGAGAACCTTGTACACTCCCCCGGGATCGTTATGGGGGCATTCCGGCTTCTGGTATGTAATATCAGAAATTCCTGTCTACCTGTGTGTCGCCTGTTGCCGGTGCGCAATGTTCCAATTGGAGCGGGCGAGGCGCGCACCGTGCGACTCGAAAGTGGTATTACTTGCGTCGGCAGAGTTGGAGGGCACAGGATGAAGGGTCGACGACGACGACGGCATCGGTGGCGTCGTTTCGACGTGAACGAACGAACGAACGTACGATCGACGCGCCACGGAATTATTACTCGGCGCTGCAAAAATCACCTCGGCGGATCGACACGCGTTGCTTCGGTCGAAAGAAACGTAGCGCGCGATCTTTCCGGTCTCTCCGACGACCTCCCTTTCCTCCTCCCGCGCTGGAAAGTAAAATTATGACCGTGATTCGTTAATTAATATATTTTTAAAACTGCGCGTACGTCTAATTAAACTAAATTAAAATAAATAAATGAATAAATAATAATAAAATAAAATAAAAATAAATATATATAAAATGAACGAAATGATTTCACTCTCTATTGCCTCGTTTAAGCATCGAGTGAATTATATCCTTCGACGATCATTTTGCCGCTTACAAAGACGTGTTTCTATCAAGTCGATCGACAACCGATCGGCATACCATGAACGTGGCTTTACATCCATTATTGGCTTGTATATGCAATATACAATACCAAACTGATAATGTCAAGCCACATGGACAGCACGTTGATCCCTTGACGATAACGTCATCCATCCGCCTTATTTAATGAGACACCGAATAATTATTTATCAAGATAGTGCGCTATATGAT
Source organism: Dinoponera quadriceps (assembly GCF_001313825.1). Lineage (NCBI taxonomy): Eukaryota > Metazoa > Arthropoda > Insecta > Hymenoptera > Formicidae > Dinoponera > Dinoponera quadriceps. The sequence continues at coordinate 2,033,359 of NW_014554712.1, read as the reverse complement.
GTAAATGTCAATTAATATCGTTTTTTGTCCTTATTATTTATATTAATTTTGTGATCTAGTTGAATCGTTGGGAGCCTAGAGTAGCATCTTCGAGGATGCGCTGTAACTTTTCAAGATACAAACGCGGCGAGCGCACGATCACGTTTGCAGAAAGGACCTCGGTTTCGTCGCGCGGTAGGGTAGTTTTAGCCAGAGGCATTGGTTGTCTGCATTCGACACATTGTCAATTTGCCGCTGCTCGTCTCGTCTGTTTAAAATCGATCGTGCAGGAGCACATACACATACCTGCCTACCGAATACATTTTCGGTTTACGAGTGCTGTAGACGTCATTCTCCCGTTCCCTAACAATGCGCCAAAAAATAGTCGCTTTGTTCAATTTCTGTCGAACCACGCCAGCGGGTATCAGACCGCTCATATTATCGTCACCAACGACTTTCGATAATTTCACACAACGCTTTTTCAATCGAGGCTATTCTTATCGGCATTAAATTTATTTTATACACAGTAATTTTATTTTACGTAGTACATACCTAGGTACGAATGAGAGAGTAATTTCTCTTACTCGGTTCTATCAACGATTCAACGTTTCCATCCATTTGTTTTCCCAAAGTTTACATCGGGTAAACTCATTTATTTTTACAGTTATTCTTTACAGAGTTACTTTACGTGTTATTTTGTAGAGAATAAGAGAGACAGAGGGACAAATAGATATATGAGAGAGAGAGAGAGAGAGAGAGAAAGAGAGAAAGAGAGAGGGAGAAAGAGATGTGTATAATTAAGTATATGCCTATTATATTCGTTAACTAGACGAGAGGACTGATTATGGTAATAACGCTTAACGTTAATATTTATCTTATGTAAAACGGTTTATTACAGGAAGAGAATGATACACCCGAACGTTTTCTCCATATCTCGTAAAATACTCTCGAAAAATTTTCCGGAATCCCAACAAATACGTCCGAATTATTTTTCGCGATTTAAAAAAGAGACTATTCTCCCGGAAAATCGCGAAGTCACGAAATAAAAAATCGCGGTATGCCAATACGACATGTGGAAAGTGTTGGATTAACTTCCGGGAATATAGTGTTCGCACAGTTAATAGTGGCTCGATGCCGATCGACAGCAATCTTGCCGTAGAAACTATGACCGAGATGATCGAAAATGAGAACCGCAAACGGTGGTGCACATTTGAAGTATGCCGTGGCTGAGAATTCCGTACGAGCGACCGGCACATACCGCATGATATCTATTTCATTATGGCAGAGATTCCACAGTATTTTTGTAATTACACGCAACGATCATCGCCACTGGTAACACAGGTTACATCGCTCATATTGTGTTAGCGAATATTGTCGAAATTTCTCGGGGACGGCCTGTGATCGAATACTCGGTCCAGCGACGTTAATTATCTTTAATCCAATTAGCCGTGTATTTGCATACGCCGACTACGATGTTTTCGAGCGCGTTCGTGTCTGCGCTCATTAGTGCGCTGAATATGATGCAAATGAATGAAAAATAAGTCTGCAGTTGCGACGCGTTAGTTCCGGAAAGTATAATTAAAAATCGCGCCCCTGCCATTCGCGGTTTTCCTTCCGAGCTATCGCGTAACATTACGTAAATGCGTTATTGCGAGCCGTTCATACGTTCGTACCGTCGCGTTACTTTCAATCACGATACCACATATAGATCTTTCCATTCGTGTGTTAATAACAACGATCGAACAATAAGCTCCGTCAATTCGAGAATGTTGCTCGCGGGTGTCATTGAAAAAGTTGACGGCCAAAGTGCCATTCGCTTCGGCTTACGACGCACGGAGCGTTTCTCGGACCTGCCGGAAGATATTTTAAGCACGAATTCACGGAGAGAGAGAGAGAGAGGGAGGGATAAAAAATTGAACGTTCATTACCGTCAGATAAGCGGGTTGTGTCTCCTACAAGCGAGCAGTTTCGTTGCTAATTAAAAGACACGAGGCGCATACACGTGGAAAATATTAACCCATCGTCGTCAATTATTCCCGAATTAAGGAAGGAATGTGTAAGACCGGAACGGCTCAGCTATTTCATCGTGTTTATTAAATTTCTTCGACATCCGCCTCCCCCCTTCGCGCGAGATGCAATTTGGCTACGCACGGGACGTTCGTCCCGAACTTACAGCGCGCATTTCGTACGCGGAACGCAAGAACTTATTATCGTCTTGAGCAACTCCGCCAAGTGTTACCGAGCACGTGGAAAGGATCTCGCGATGTCTCTGATCAGATGTATCTCTCATTGGCAGCTTTTAGCGTCATTCTGCTATATTTACAGCAGAGTCGTTGAATAAATTAGTCTATATCGATCTTGTTAAAAAAAAAAGAAGAGACAAAAGAAGTTAAATGCTGCATCTTGATACTTCACACACACTTTACATATCGCGTTTCAGCTTTCGGCTATTTTTGCAAGGACTGCGAGGATGAAGAAGCGAGCCACGACGTGGCCCTCGCAGCTTCGATATTATTCTAAGAGTTTGGCCACGCGTTGCGATGATAATACAATCGGAAGGCAGGCGTGTAATTCAAAGTTCTGTTGCGTTTCAAAGATTAACAGCCGTCACGTCAGATCGCAGCGAATTGTAAGCGCGGTATTAATTTAACGTTGACAAGGTTGCTATTTACAAATTGTTAATGTAAAAGTTGCTTGGCAATTGTTGCGAACTAACGGTTGCAAACATCGACGACTTCGAAATTCGTCAAAGAATCCGTCGTCAAAACGTTGGATACGGCGCGAGTGGTATATTCTGTACATATACATCAATTCGTGTGATGTTAATAATTAAGTGCACTAAAAGCAGCGTGGTAGTGCGCGTTCGTTTCGTGAATAGCGACAACTGCGATGGAACTGCAGCAAATATTTACGATCTAGTGCATATTGCACAGAAGGAATCAATTATGGAATTTTATAATTATTAAAATTGACTACTGTCGTAGGAGGACCGAAGCGCGATTCTAGACGATATAGTTATACGGCGATGTGAATCATTCCTTCGGTGATCCTCAAAATTCGAAGATCAATAAATATGGTACAGTCCGCGTGTTATATACAGGTGTGATCGGTATACAGTCGTACACATATCATCGCTCGAATTAATGATAAGCTTCACTACGATGAGATATCACAATATTAGATTGCGACGGTGCGAGGATTAAAAAAAAAAAATTTTATATACAGAGAAAAAGCGGTTGGATCCACAAAATCAGCGATTATCCTCGTTCGAGGAAAAAATGATGTCTGCCAAACAAATAGACGATATTCCGCGATTATAAGAGGACTGTATCGGATCCCTCTTATGCCTGTCGCAAATGGAATAGAATCGTGTCGGCGATTTCGCATCACGCTGGGCTAGCGCGGGTCAGTCGGTGCGTCAGGTGCTATCGCGATTTCCGTTCCCGCTGCACGGGCTGCCGCGTTATAAAAAGGGGTGGCTATTGAATTAAAAGGACGTAGCGAATAAGGCGGGCCGCAATGAGAAAGCGAGATCGCGCGAGCAAGCGAGATCCCCGGGAGCGAGGGAGCGAGCGAGCGAGCATGCGAGGGTGAAAGAGAGTGGAGGAGAGAGCGCATCGGCGAGAGGACGAGGAGGAGGGTAGCAAAGCGGCAAGGACGACAGGGACAGAGTGACGGGACCGGGACGAGAGGAGGTAGGGTGAGGGCAGAAGGGCATGAAGAGCGGGGGTGGAAGAAAGGCGGAGGAAATGAGAAGAAGAGGGCTCTCTCTTCGCCTTCGGCCGGCCGTCTGCTCGCACACCCCCCTCTCTCTCTCTCTCTCACCCCCGCGAGCGAGCGCACCAGCGCGCGCTTGCCGGCCATAAAAATAAAATTTCAATAAATCTCCGCCGTGCGAAAACTAGTGGGGCATCCCGAGGGCGGGCAGCTCGCTCATTGGAGCTGCGTTGGCGGCGGTTACCGCCTACCACAAAGCGGAGACGGCGAGGGAGAGAACAGGAGAAAGAGAGAGAGAGACGACGGTAACCTGGATAGAGTTTACCTCGGGATATGGGCAACCCTCGTACCAGCTGCCAACCACTGCGGCCCGGCGACTGAAAATCCGACGATAGTACGCGCTGGGCCTGAGGTGCTTTTTCCTCTCTCTCTCTCTCCCTTTCTCTCTCGTCGTTTCCTTCTCGTTCATCTCCACCTGCCACCTTAACGCGCCCGGCGGTCTCCTCTTTTCATCCCCGATTCTTTCGCCGTTTTCGCGCCCGAGGTCCCGGCTTACCGCGTCGCTCTTGTCCTCCTCGAGCCTGCACTCGCGTAACCCTACTGACGCGTGTTCGCGCGCGGTTACGCGTATCGTGCGTCGCAGGCACAGTAGTCGCAGGAGATGGTGGTGGTGGTCGAGAGCGATTTTTTGGGGAGAGCTCTTCGTTGAAGAAGAAAAAAATAGAGGAAAATTATCCAAATACAAAGTAATGATTTTTGTTTGTTCGAAAGTCGATTCTCGTCATGAAAGCTCCGTTCAGGATGTGGATTACGTATCATCGCGATCTCGATGACGATCCATCGTCAACGGCGCGTACAAGCGACGTTCTCGGTTTCGCGTGAAATTTGCAGCTAATTAGTCGGCTCCGGCCGCCCCCACCGGTGGGGAAAAAAAGAAAGAAAAGGGAATTTCGATTCCGGAGGATTTCGGAGGTAGGCACCGCGAACGGCTAGCTACCTTCCTGAATCCAGGATCTCTGCCTGAAGGATAGGAGCGATTTAATATCACGCCCACAACGGAGAACGCGAGGGGAGTGGGGACCTTCGCGAGCCGCGGGTGCGAAGGAGAGGTCGCGTTGTCGGAGCGTTCGTGCGAGCGAGACGCCGTTACTCCCGCTGAAGCAGCCGCGAGTGGGGGTGTTCGGATATGGCAGTCGGCCAGTCGGCTGTTTGCCTTCCTGGGGCACGGGCCGTTCCTCAGGCTCGCCTGTAGAACTCTGATATACTCTACATCTCCACCGGAGATCACCGTGCGTTTCTCGCGTCCGTCGCCGCCTAGTTTCCTTATTTCCGTGGTTCCTCGGGCTGACGAGGGTGAGGTGCTCGCGGCGGTGTCGCGCGGATTTCCGCTTCCGCGTGCTGTACCGGAGCTACGCTCCTCGAGAGCGGCATGCTCAACAATATCACCGGCGGCAATTCCGTACACGGTATCTCCGGTAAGTACCGTATATACTGCCATCTTATCAGTGCGCGTCTGAAAAAAGAAAGAATCGGCCGAAAAAGCGCGACCGAAGCGACTCGCTGCGCGTTGTCGCGGGGGTTGATTGTCCAGCTCGGGGCTGGAAAGACGAAAGACACCCGTCGATTTCCGTCGCAGCCTCGCTCGTTTCACGCGACGGTCCCACGGTTTGAACGTTCACACGCGGGGAAAAGTCGCCTCGCATTCCTCGGATCGCCGACGAAATATGACAAACCGCGACCGTCGCTTCGAACGGTTCGTATTCACCCTCAGCCATGACACACGTACATACTTCGGGCTAACAGGTATCATCGTGCGAATGTACTCAGTGATCCTTAGATCGTTGTCCCGACAAAAGTTGAGGCATAAGTATATACTTCCGCATATTCTTTGGAGGGTGGTTCAATTTCTCGGGTGGCCGCCGATGTCTTGCCGTCGGTATCGCTCACGTCGCTTTCACGACGGTGCACCGGTGGATTTCGTCCACCCTGTCGCCCAGATTTACAATTGATTCTCCCAGAGAATCGATTGCGAAGCAAAGTGTCGGGCGATTTGACGGGATCAAGGGCAATATTCTCGAAGTTGACGACGGCACCGGTCGCACACGGTCACCTTTAACGCGAGTTCCAACGGGATTGATGAGACTTGAAGTTCGGAATTTCGTTAACATTCAGCGGTGGAACGTTGTATCGAGTAATGCGCTCTTCACATTTACATAAGCTATGAAAAGTTAGTTAGGTCGTACGATATCAATATTAATATCGCTTAATCATGACCGATGCCGCTGTAACGAGGACATCGAAAGCCAGTCGTCCGTTGATGCGCATCGTTACGTAATCGCGCCGACATTTCCGTAAAAAAACCTCAAAGTAACCATCCAAACCGGCCACTTTCGCGAATTCAGTTTGATTTCTTGCGCGGTCGGACTCGATCAGGCGCGTGACGGGGCGAAAAGCGCGACGGCACGATATCAATGCGATGTTCAGCGATTCTTTCGCCGTTTGATCGCCTTCAATCTCGGATTTAAAGCACCGCGCCAAGTACCGTTGTCAAGCATCAGGTGTCCCATAAGAACGGCGCGCTTTCTTCGCGCATTTTATAGTGCTAGTTGGTCGCCACGTTTAGTTGCTGTGAATCCTAACGCTCGGTGCACTTCGAACGTTAACTTTTAGACCCGGCACTTTAATACGTCGGCACAATGCGCTTAGTCAAGTAAATTTATTAATTAATCGGACATGTGATACTGTACGTATCACAAGTATATTGCCGGTTTGCAAGTACTTGACAACTTTTACGAAAGCAAACAGTTATTTATTAAAGGCTGAGTAAAATTTATCGCTCGACGTTTGAAGAGGTGCCGAGCATCGAATAAGAAATATCAGTTGTTCATTTTTCATCATCACGCGATGATAATGAAGCTGAAAATGATATGCACCAGAGTTGCGGTTCAACGTTGCCCGTCGCTGGCGGGTCGGAGATTCTTCGTGAGGACCGTGATCGTTTTCGACGCGAAGCAAATAAATTAATAAAATAGACAGCATCACTATGACCTTTCGCCGAATAATTATCGTCGAAAACGCCGATCACTGAGCTTCATTCGCAAAATTCAATTTGAACTTCGATGTCGATTTGATTTTATCAGCCGGGAAATTTCGCGAAACCGTCTATTTTTTTCGACGCTGCTTTGTCGCTAAGCGTGTCACAATAATTCCGCATTCTTTATTATGCTTATAAATAAAATATAAATTCACCGAGTGTGAGCTCGAATTCCGTGTTTAATCAATTTGATTTCCACCATCCGTCGGCTCGCGTAGGGACTCTTTCGCCCGGCTAATCCACCGTGAATAATCCTGCCGAAGGGCTGTGGGTTGAAATTAATACATCGCGTTTTTTGCTATAAAATATTTATCATTCTGATAAACGCTTCTAAACTCACATTCATTCCGAAGACCAATTTTTTTCTTTATCCACCCACGTTCGACAAGCGGAACAACATTCGCGAAACTTCCCCCTCCGTAAGGATCCTAATTTAATTATAAGAGGATAATTGCGTCCGCATAATTAACGAAGTTACTCGACTTTCATTATGTACGATATACACTATTTCTGGCGCCGCGTCGCATACTTCGCGTCTCCAACAGAACTGCAGAATGTGAGATATCTTTTCTTGATTTCGATTAATCGCGCCTTTCATCGAGAGAACGATGGAGTAAAAAGTCCGAAACGAACGACGAAACTCGAGTGGACAGTCGAGTATTTGCGGAAGAAACAGCGTGTTGTGTTACAAGCCGGTAACACGTGACGCGCGCCCGTCTTCCTCCTCCTTCGGTCTCAAGAAAGCCGCTTCTCGAGTTTGATGATCTTAATTACCTCAACACTGATTACATTACGCGGGAAGTTGAGGAACGATTTAGAGAGTTAGAATATTACGGGCGAGGCAAGAACTGGGCGCAAAGCGCCACACGTTAACACGGCTCGAGAGGAAATTGTCGTTCGATTCTTCGTTCTTTCGTCGCGACCGACCGACCGGCGGCATCCCCGCAGCTCCTTTCGCGGCGTGCAATCTTACCGCCGAAAAATTCGTCGTACAAATTACGTCCTGCGAATTGCGTCTCCTGCAATTTGTAAAATCATCTTTTGCCTCTGATTCCTCTAAATGACGCCGTTACACGATCGTCAAACGGATTCGGCGGGTCTGACATATGCCGAAGGAATTTCCTTTTGATCGATATTAAACATTTCTCTTGGAACAATTTTAGAGAATGTTCCCTCCGACACGAAATCTCGAGTTTCGGTTGAAATTTCGACAGACCGAATGTGTCTCGAAGATCGTACCACAATAACGTGAAATATACAACAAGACGTAAGCGGTAATCTAATTGACCAATTGTACAGTCCGAGAATAATCGACCGTAGTTGATCAATTAACTTACTGCTTACGTCTTACTACATGCTTTACGCTGTTATAAAACGGCTTTTACAGCGGAATTCACGCGGTGTATCTCGAATCGGCATCTGCCTTCCGTCGTGCGATGATAAATCGCGTTAATTCGTCTTCTGCCGAATGCGATTAAACATATACTTATGCTACAACGGCTGATGAATTCGTGATCGCGCATGCGGAGAGACACTGCCTTCAATTATCCGCCTTCAACTTGCGCGATATCGAAAATGAGAAATTCCGCCGTCGGATACGGGCGCTCTCTCTCTGTCTCTCTCTCCTCCGGACTCTCGCGTGCACACACACACACACACACACACACACTCACTCACACACACACAGCTCGCGCGCTCGCTTCAAGTATGCGTCCGTTAAAATTTTTTATGATATACGTTAATTGCATTTGGTGCGCATCGACCATCCATTGAGACAAGGCGGGCGCCACCGCTCGCGAGCGGTGACACGCGAATAAATACGTCTGTCACGACATTTCCGGATAGTAATGTGATTTATGACTTTATTATTCAGACGTTTCTGCGCGCGGCGGACTGTCAATCACGAGGTTTTCGAACGCCGATAAATACGCGGCCGAGTGTTATAAAAATTTCTTCCTCTTTTTTTTTCGCCCGTCGCCGCAGCCACCTCGCGTATATCCTAAATTATCCGCGAAACCGAGCCGAATTGGCGGCGAGCCGCGCTGCAATATCGAGGTAGAGAGCACACAGAGAGAAAGAGAGAGAGAGAGAGAGATAGGGAGGGAGGGAG
>NW_014554712.1:1959816-2024448 GCF_001313825.1 Dinoponera quadriceps | reverse complement strand
GGGGGGGGGGGGAGAGAAGGCGGAAAAAATACACGCGCGCGAAACGGACAATTAGCTGCGTCGCGATCCTTTAGTGATTACCGTCTTAATTTGATTATGACTTTCGATAATCCGGTCAATTAATGCGGGATTAAATAATCATTCTCAGTCATTAACAAGAAGAAGGAAGGTATCTCGAAGTAATGCGGCTACAATTACGCGCCGGGGGTAAACGTCGGGCGAACAGACTGTTCTTTTTCCATTAGTGGACGCAAGGCGAATCGCGTGGGCCGCATAACGTTCAGTGTGAACGATGAAGCGACGTTTACCATCGACGGTGTATACACGACGATGTATACACCGGCGGGATCCTCACGATGAAGACATCAAAAGAATCCACCGAATTCTAGCGGAGTAAAGGGGAAAACCCTCCGGCGGAGAATACCGCGGCACTGCTACGCGCCAGTAAAATCGAAATAAAATCATCAAGGCCTATAAAACTAAAACACGGAATAAAGACCCGTCGTAAAGTTCATTCATACCGGGTATTCATTCAGTGAGGCCTCGCTACACGGTGGTCCGACAATATCGGTATCGATTCCTGGGACTTTTATAGTTTCGTAATTACGGTCCGAATAAAATAAATAAAAATTTGAACTTCGTTAATTATGTTGCATATTGGCAAACGAGTATCGTATGCGATATTTAACCTGTTCTGCTCGTTTGTTATTGCATTAACAGTTTATACGATTAAGTAAAATTGTCGAGTAACGAGTGCTCGAGTGAATCTCGAAGAGAGACTTCTCGGTAGTTGTTTTCGTACGTTCGGTCTAATTTGATGGGAAATGCTAATCGCTCGTTTCTCTCCAAAGGGCGGGATTTCGACGAAAAATTTGCAGTCGTAGAAATTGAAAATATCTTCGCGACCGGCGGGCCGAGCTTTCGCGTCAAATACGCTCAATTTTGCATGAAATTCCCCATGCTTGCAAATGCGCGCGACTAAACGAACGACGAGTTTCAGATAAGCCGCCTTGTCGTTCCGAACTTTTCAGATCACCTCGTATCTCGCGCGGATAGAGAGAGAGAGAGAGAGAGAGAGAGAAATAGAGATCCTCGTCGCGTAGGCGGGCGGAAATTTTTTATGGACGCACTTGTTCTCGCTCGCTCACGACACGGACGCATCGTTCTACGTCGTGAACGGGCCTACCTGACTAAACTAGTTTACCTCATTACGTAAGCATCTTCGACAATGCACAACGACGCGCGATACCGACGCCGCGATCCGAGGCACACCGTCCGAGAAGTGTGGATGTCGGTCTGACATGGCCTGACACGGACACCCTTTGCGACGCACACGTACATACAGAGACGCAAGTTCATCACTCACATACGACACACACGCGGAATCACACATGTGCGCACGCGGCTACGTGCACACACGTGCACACACACGCGCGCGCATACGCGTGTGTGCTCATGCGAGCCTGTGTGTGGAGGATCGAGACATGTATTTGCTCGCCTAGAAGCCGGAGTACGGTGACGATTCTCGCACCTCCTCGCTAAGTGGTCCGTACGCCCCTCGGCCAGCTTCTGCTCCTATACAAATTTAAACTACGTAGAGCGGCCGCGTGGGGCGGGCGGGAGACGTGCGTGGAGCACGAGGAAGCCCAGCGAGAAAAAAAAGCGAGGAGAGAGAGAGGGGGGTGAGAAGGGGGAGGGGGGGCGAGGAAAAAAACGAATCGGAAGAAAACTGAAGCGGCTCGTATATTCTTTCTTTTTTCCCGCTTCTCTCATGCTCCTTGCTGCCCGGCGCGCTCGCAGGAGCGAAGGATGCGCCGGATCTGAAGCGATACGAGAAGGAGCACGGCGTGCTGGGAGTGAACTTGGGCTCCAGTCTGTCCGCGGGTGCTGGCCTCACACTTCATCAGGAATTGATCATGACTATGCCCGGCGCAGGTAAGCTCGCGTTTGAGAAACGTCCGGCTTCGGCTAGTCGACGAATCAATCGCACGTGCTAAAAATAGAGAGAGAGAGAGAGAGAGGGAGGGAAAGGAGACGGCTGGCAGCCACGCGAACCGCAAAACTTTAACTCTCGATCCATCGGCTTTCGTCGAACGAGCCTGTCCGGCGTTCGCCGCGTTTACTCTCGAAACGTTTCCCGCGACGGAAAAGTGCGCGTCGCAAGGTTACGAAGTTACAACGAACAAAGACGAGGTCGGATGACAAAGGAGCTCGGAAATTCAATCGTTTTGTTTCACTCGCTTTTCCTATTTGCGTTACGACGTCGTGATAACGCTGCGAAATTGCTTGCAAGTGATTCGAAATGAAGCGAATAAGCGCGCGCGAGTTTATATGTGCATACATATGCGGGATTATATTTATTTATTAAACGAACCCGGGGGGAGGAGGAGGGGGTGAACGATAGTGAACGAGAAAATAAGTCGCATCGATCTTCTATGAATCCTATGTAAGCGGCCGTAATAAGCGCGGCGAGATATTCTCAGAATGGATTGCGCGATATTTGCATCGCGAGTTAGAAAGCCAGGAACCATTTTCCTGAAAATGTCAACAGAGTCGGGCGCCGCGCCTCTACGAGATCGTTCCGAGGGACGCGTTTCGGTGCATTAGTAACGTAAGTTGGAAAATCCATCGCGTTTTTCCCAATGGTACTTTAGCTTCCCCAAATTGACCGCGTGCCGTCTGTGGACTAATTTCTTCGAAGTGCGTTAATTGCAACTGTAATAACTGAACTTTGCACGTTGGCTATTTTCGTAAAGTGTTCCGCTTCTTTAAACGCAAGGGAAATATTTTCTTCTCGCAATAATAATAATAATAACATGGTAATCGTGTTTTTCCGACCAGCGACTCGTTAGAATCGCGGTTATGGATAACGCATGCCGGGGAGAAACGCGAAAATCTTTTCTAATCACGATGTTCTTTTATTTATGCATTATCCGACGATCGTGTTGTGCGTTGCAGGAAGTGCGTCGGGGATCGGGCAAGGCGATGACAAACCCGCGAAGCAGAAGAGACATCGGACGCGCTTCACACCGGCCCAGCTCAACGAGCTGGAAAGGTGTTTCGGCAAAACCCACTATCCGGACATCTTCCTGAGAGAAGAAATCGCTCTAAGGATCGGCCTCACGGAAAGTCGCGTTCAGGTAGGTGTGGTCGGAATTATACAACCCCCTCTCTCCCCCATGTGCCCCCCCCCCCNNNNCCCCCCCCTTTCCCCGCTGCCCACCCGTCTCGGCACGAAATGATTAATCCAGCATGCGGCAGAGCTTATCGCGTGACCGCGCGTTTACCGTCGTGCCGGAATTACGCGAATTTATACATGCAGACGTTATACGTATTAAAATGGAGCGGTAATCCAGCGGCGGTGATGTTGGCCCCGGCCGACAACGTTACGTGTCGTCCTCTGGGCGCTTCTCTCTTGAATCGCTCGGAAAAAAACATCGCGTGATTCAACTTTCTTGCGAACCGGAGAGGCGGCGGAATTAATTATTTCTTTTTTTTTCCTAGAAAGCCGCGGAGGATTTCACTTTTTATGACGCACACGCTCACGGAGATTGATTTACTTACGTAAACGTCATCTGTCGTATCGTCACGTCACGACGACACATCGCACGATGTTGACTTAAATATTACACGATTTTTAAGAGCGCAGCGTCCTCATTCAGTAACTTTTAACGTGTGCGTTGCAGGCATAACGCACGTTAAATTTTTGCGTAAACAAAATGTATCGCAAAATAGCTGCGGAACGGAGCGCCAATGAATGACGAAACTGTCGTTACAAATTACAAGATAAGGAGGCTGGTGATCTTCTATTTGAACACGATAATTGAAAAAACGCGCGTTGGGCATTTCATTTGCTATTTTATTTGTTTGTTACTTTACTGAGTTTCTGGCCAGGAAATGGCCGAGAAACGCTAGCCAGAATTTCAAGAGTTTTCGCTGGAAACTGAAACTGTCCGGTATTAACTTACTATTTTCTTGGAACAGTTTATGGCGGCGAGTAACTGACCGAGAAATAATAGTCAATACTTTTTGGATCAGTTTCTGAACAGTTACCGTCCAGTTAATTCAAGCCAGTAAAACACTGTCCATCTTCGCCTGGTGGCCAGTTTTTCACTGGCATTTTTCTACTCGGGGCGACAATGAGACGTCGTGAGATTGCGAAGAGACGCGCGGTAATTTTTCATTTTAACCTTTACAAAGGTTTCGCAAGAGAACGTGTAACACACGGGCGTTTGACGTGCGAAAGTTCGCTGACTCGAACGTCACTCGTAATTGAGTGATACGAACGTTAGGGGGTTACAAGGTAGCATAAATTGTCGCGGTGACCTCGCGGGTCGCCTCGGAACGCATACCCAGACACACAATATGCCGGAACTCAGGCAGAATCAATTGTGTCGGCCTACTGTGGCTTTTTGGGATTAAAGTGAAACTTGGAGCAGCGGCTAAGCCCTCGCCCTGCGGGGTTCCGAATTTTGGTGGGTTCCACTTGGTTGCGAGGCGACCGCGCAAACTTTCCGGAAGCTCGCAATTCCCGGCTTCAGCGAGTCAGGAATCTCGGGGCCGAAGATCGGGAAATCTCGATTGCGGTTTCGGCTCCCCTCCCGTGCACCGATGTGTTATAACCTTACCTTTTCCTTCTTTTTTTTCTACGACAGCTCAGATCAGTTATTATTTAGCTTTTCATAAAAAACCTTCTAATAAAGGAATTTAACATTGCGAGTTAAATTCGCAAAGTAGTTGCTGATAATATCGCCGTATATTGTATTAACACGGTAAAGCGCTGAGAATCCCAGAAATAACGGCGAACATTAGCGATGAACATTAAAAATAGACGCCTCATTCATAAACGTCAGATCAGATTAAAAAGGACACCGCACATCGAACGCGCGTCTCTTCCGCGTTTTATACTTTAACGAGCATAATGTGTTTTTCACAGCAAGAATACACACTTCATTTCCGCAGTTCGCGGCTAAATACGGAGCCAATGAAACTTTATGATGTCTGAACTCGAAAAACGAAAATTTTCGCGCTTCTGTTCTATTCGTGTGAAGCATCGACGACATTTTTGTCCGAAAATGCGCCCCCCTTCCCCCGGTACTTCAACTAGTAGTCGACTCGATTAAAAATCAAATTATCGTGCAAAATATTTTTCCCGCCGAACGAAATATCTCGTGCGAACTGGAAAAAAAATGTGCAACGAGGTGATCCCATTTGATCGGCAATTTTACGAATCGAATTAATTTGAGAGCACGAGTTATCCGCGCGAGAGCTGAAGATCATTCAACCCCATCGAGAGTTCGATCATCGTCGCGCTGGAGAAAATGAGAGAAAGCGCTTCTCTCCCCTTCTCTGCCGGCTATCAGCTGACAGAGCTTTTTTAAGTCTCCGGGGCACGTCTAGAAAAACGGAGTTAATAGAAATTCATGAAAATTTTATTCGCAACTCGGAGGCGTCAGTCAAAAGCCGGGCGTCGCGCCGCATATCAAGCAGCCACGCTGCTCCGACCCTTTCGCGCGCGTACGTGTATAAATTCGCACATGCGAGTCGCCGGATACACACACCGTCTGTACTCTCTTCGTTCTACGAGAGTACAATAAGATGCCATTTCGCGCTCACAGCGGCGAATAGTTATCCCGATAGGTGGGATCATTGAACGAGAGTACTTTATTCTCGCAGGAGGTAACTTTAGTAGCACAGTAAAAAAGCTTCTAAGATCGGTCCGTTCGATACCCGAGATACGGTGACACGTAAATTTTAATTTGCGACCTTCGTCACTTATTGATTGCCTCCGCAGAATTCGCTAGTCGTGTCTGAAATCTTTTCCAAATACTGATACTCGTATCGTATTATTTTCGGAATATTCAAACGAAGACTAAACACTTCTTTTTTCTAAATATATGATTAAAACACGCGGAAAGGATTTCACCGTAAGGTAAAAATACCAATGCCTGGACACGGCATTCTAATTGTGGATATTTCGTCATTTTGTTCTTTAAGTACGAATGTTTAATCCTCAAACGTAAAATATTTGTACGTGTTCAATATGTTTATTGTACGTTCTACGTTGAAAGTTTAAGTATTCGTATTTAAAGACCAAAATAACATAAACGTCGTTCCAGAGATAGGTACGTGTAGACATTGGCACTTTTGCCTTAATGGATTTTCGTAAAACATTATCGATAATAAATTTCCGCTGTCGCACGCGAATTAGACTCGCGTCTAAGTTTAACCGATCCACCGTGAAAATATGCCGTTGAGATACGGCGCTTCGGACACGGACATTAAATTATTCGAATGTCTTCGTGATCTCAAATAGCTTTGTAATCGTCACCCTTACTTTGTGCTGTCGGGAATCAATGCGTTTACGTTTCTATACATGCGCCACCGAAAATGACGTTTTGCAAACGTTCGAATTGGTCGCTCACCATTGCGCATCGACATCCAACGACGTTCGATGTTTAGATTCACCGGTGAAATTCAACGTTATGTTTCCCGACCGCGTCGCGCTCCGCGTTCGTGCAGCCTCCTCAGCCAATCCAATACCAGAAATCCAGCACTTCGATATTATTCAAGAGTCGCGAATCGCATGGAAAAAATCGCGAAGCGGATACCACGACGCTTTTCGAGTTGAAATTTTAGTTCTATTATTTAAATTCATTCAAACTTAAAGGAGAATCTCAGAATATAACGGAAAGTGAACAAAAACAAGTGAAGAAACATATTGAGAGGTTCGGGATAATACTCGCGATCGAGAGAATCTTGTTAGACGCAAATTTCAAGTAGATTTAACATTTTATTTGAATTAACTATTTGCGATTATGATTCAACGAATCTTATCTCAACAACTATGTCCCAATTTTCCGATCGCGAAAAGTTAAACGCGAGAGCTGTCCTGATAAACCTACCTTCGAGCCGACCTTGCTCGACTCGAATCGGAACCTCCGGTACGGCACCCGCGTCCCCGGGAACCGCACCCATCCTATGGCCGCGAGCTCTGCCAAATCTGGAGCAAAAAGCGAGTTTCCGATCAGTTGATGTAACAGATAGATGTAGATCGAGAGAATACGGAGGCTGCTCTCTGTGCCTCTCTAAAACCGAAGAGAATAAACGCGCTTAATTACCATTAAGATTTCGGCATGACATCGCTGCTCGAAGCAACACTTGACGATCACGAAAATAACACTCGCGCGAAATAATAGGTCTGTCCTTTTTCGATGAACTGAGTGCACTTATGTCTTACTTCATGCTTTATAGCTATTATAGACGATTCTTTAACTATGCATCTATCTCTTTTTATGTTTTATAAATGTACACTAATTCAGTGAAAAGGAACAAATCTAATTTTACGAACCTCACGCACGCTCCGATTTATCAGAACAAGTGGGGGATCACACGCGATCTGCCCGCTTCCACGTCAAGGTTTGTTATGATTGCTCGGTAGTCACGGCACTATCTGTGTTATTATGACTAAAGTCACGTGCCCTTCAGCCAGCGAGGCACGCCTGAGAGAGCCGTTACGTCGTGTACTCGCTTATCTCACGCTCCTACATTATGATATTAATATTACCGTATTATGTACTGTTTCACGTAATATTAATGTTACGTTATTATTTCATAACGTTATGCACTACACGTTATCGCGGTGCTTCCCCTTGACTCTCAAACCGTCGAAATGAGTAAATACGAGAAACGGAAGCGACGGCTCACGCGCCGAGATGGCCAGCGGAAAAGACGCGATAACGAGTTTATCGTCCATATTCTCAACTCACTTTTACTAATAAAAGTGCCTCTAAAGATGCCTCTAAAGGAACCACCTAATTGGCTGAGAAGCCACCTATAATAGAAATTCAATTTCATGTATTTTTGACAGAAGCAGAACGACAAATGGGCAAAAGAATATTCAATCGGTTAATAAGCAAGCCTGCTGCTCGTGAAATGAGCAGTTCTGCTTTAGAAACACCCCCGAATAAAACTGAATGAAACTCGAAATAATACCCTGAATAAAACTCTCAAGTTCTTGCTTTCCCAAGTAGTTCCTAAGCAATATTGCTCTAGAAGTACTCCCGAGTAAAACTCTATCAAGTTCTTGATTCTCTAAGTGATCCCTAAGCACTATTGTTACAATTAATGAGAATTAATGCATTAATATTAGACAGTAACTGGATGGATGGCTGGGAAAACTATATTTCTACCAGGAATATTTGAAGCACTTTTATCGATGAAAACGAGTTGAGAATACGCTTCCTTTTTCAGTGTTTCTCCACGGCTTTTTACTCACGACATTACAGAAAATCGAGCGACGGCTTCGATACATTCGCGTGCGGTTCGCTCTTGCACGCCCCGCGCTAACCCCGATTCGATCCGCGACTTCTGTGCACCCGTCGGGCGGGATCGCGACACATTGACCCCGGGCGCGCGCACTTTCCGGAAGTGTTTAACAAATTAGCGGTTTCAAAGTCACCCCGGACACCTTCCTCGGGACACCTTTCGGAGGCTCTCTCGCGCGCATTCGCTCGACGGTGAACGCAGGAACGTTCGCACACATCGAACGACGCTGGCGAAGGACGATGGGATAGAGGGCGGGGGGGGNGGGGGGGGGGGGGGGGGAGTTGAGAAAAAGGAAAAGGGAAAAAGCAGGGAAAAAGGAGGGAAAGCGAACTGGGATTCGTAGGTCTGTCGACAGGGCGGCAGGCTGCCTAATTGAAAGAGGTTTTCCGTGGGCGAGGGGTAGACATCAGCGTGAACGAAGCGTTTCCAAGGAAACCCGGCGGCGGGCACTCGTGTGGAGAGGGCCTTCGGCACCAATGGGGCTGCGAGGGAAAGGCGCCGGCGCTCAGCATCGCTATATTATCGAGCGTCGCTATCAAAGCTTTCTTGACTTGCCATGGCGGATCCATCGCGTATTTTGAGAACGATTTGCCCGGCTATCCCCTTCTCGTTCTTCCGTCCGTCCGTCCTTTCGTTCGTTTCGCTTCCTTTTTAATCACGCTCGTCGTCGCGCATCGACGCCGATGACACGCGATCACACACGCACCTTCCGTCGGGATCCCGATCGTCCGCACCTCCCCTGCAGAGAGACGGACGGTTTCTCACCGGTTGCAGGTGGGGTGCGGCGGCCCCGTGCGAGATATTTTCGCTGGCCGAGACGCCGCCGCATTTATATTTACGGATCGAGCACGTTGAATCGCGACGTTGAATTATAAATCGCATCGAATACCAAGGAATCTCGAAACGCTCCTCGGGATGGACGCGCGTCTCGCAGTTCCCAAGGATCGTGGCTGATGAACCGTTGTCGTCTCATTCGGTCCCCCCTCTCTCTCTCTCGCGCGCGCGTGCCCCGCTCGTGAAAAATTCAATTTAAAAGCTCGCGACGCGCCGGTCGAAACGGGTTCGGAACACGGGCCGGTCCGTTTTTTCCGGGCGCACGCGTTTTTGCAGCTCGCCCGTGTGCCGTCGCACGCTACGTAAGCTGCGACGACACGCTCTGCGCGTCATTGACACGCGGTAAACGTAATAGCTCTGTTGTATAATCGTTGCATTAATGGGTAGAAAATTGCTCGTTACGAGTGCGAGTTGCACGTAATAGCGCGCCGCTGCTCTTTCCCCTGCCCTCTATCACCCTGATAACGCGCGATAGGCGCGCGCGATAGTTCCACGCCGATTGTTGTTCCGCTCGCCGCCCGATAGGTATTGCTTATCCAATCATCCTTTACACGCGTCTGGCCTCCCTTTAAATTTCATCGAACGATCTTGCGGACCGTGCGCGCTCGGCGAGGGGGAGGAGGGGCGCGCGAGCGGGTAGTATCGGTTGAAAAGAGTGGTCGCTCTTTTTATTTATTTTTTTTTTCGAGTTTTTCACGTTCTCCCCGTCTACGCCATCTCGAAAAAATAAATAGAAAGATACACGCACGTGTACGTTGCGCATGGTGTCCGCGATTACTCTGTCATTATATAAAGAATCGAGCCGTATATTTTTCAATAGTTTATCGATACACGCGCGTGCATGTGCACACAACGCGTGTCACCATACTGTACGCGACGATTAATTTCCAAACGAAAGAAAGCTTTTTGTCGTTAACTCTCTCTCTCTCTCTCTCTCTCTCGACGCACTCAAAATTCATCAATGCCGCGGGTACGCGCGCGCGCTCATTCGCGCCATAGGTAGGATTTCGCACGTACAAATCGGCAAACGCCGCAGGACCGACGCACAGAGAACGGTCCCGCACGGCGAGATTAATCAGTCATCATTTTTCCGATCGCGCACAATGCCGCGCGGCAGAACAATGAGAAGCATCCGTGATTAGCAACAAAATACTTGANGGGGGGGGGGTGAGGGGATCCGGGGTTCATCGATTTGTAGTTTATTACCGTTGCTGCGCGAAGAGAGGCGTAATTGCTGTTCCATCTCTAATTCCCGTTAATGAACAACTATTAAATTGCACGATAACGCATCGTGAGAACTGCTGTGCAAACAACAATTACTTCGAAGTGGCATTACGCAGCTATTTCGAATTATGTGTAACATTTAATTAACATCTTAATGCGATTATTGTTGCGCTGCGAACTCGTTAGCGCGACGATACGTATTGCCTGAGATACGCGACGGAGGAGACACGGCATTGGTTCTCTCTCTCTCTCTCTCTCTCTCTCTCTCTCTCTCTCTCTGTCGCACGGCGTTGCGAAATTTCATTTGTGCGTATAGCGCGACCATCGTCAAATTCACCAGATGTGGCAGCGGCTATGTATCGAATGGCCCGCATTCGCTCGAAATAAAATAATTAAGAGCCGCCGACTTTATCGCTGAAAAATGCACGAGCTTTTTGGTGAGCGTTCGCTCCGCTTGATTAGCCGTAATGGACATAATGAATTTTATATTAGACCGATTTTTATCATTTCCGATTGAAAAAAAGAATGTGAGAAAAAAAAGGATACAACTCGCGCGCCCCGCATGGACGCATCATGCGGCGTGACGATGTCGCGACGGGGAGGGCGAATTACCCCCTTCGTCGTTGCGTCGAAGCAGCAGGACGAGGTGGCTGCTAACATTCGGTGTGTGGATACGAAAAAGCGGAATGAAAGTCTCACGACTCGAGGTTTCGAATATCGCAGAGTGGTATGGTAATTTTAGCAACTCGGTAAATCAGAATGTAATGTCGAAGAGGAAGAGAGAGAGAGAAAGAGACAAATCCGGAGTTTGACGTAGGACATATAAAAATTGTCAAATGGGCAAGATGATTTTGCGAAATTTCTCGACGGTCAGGGGAGAACGCTGACGTGTTTCGCGATAAATCCCAAGCGAAAAAGGGAGCGAGCGAGAGAGAGAAAGAGAGAGGGGGAGAGAGAGAGAGAGGGAGAGAGATGAAAATAGCCACGACAAAATATCGACAGAAATTACGCGTGGAGTGGGGTGTCCGTTTATTAGAGTTGCCATAATATTTCGGAAACTATTCCTCAATGGAGGCGCCGCTCGGCCATGCATTATTTCGCGCGCGGTGGTAAACGCGAAATGCGAGACGACGCTGCCGCCACCGCCGCCACCGCTACCGCGCCGTGCCGCACGCCGCGCGCGCACCGGGAATTCAGGATTGACACACGGGGTCAATGGCTTTTTTTCATGTGCACGGTTGTGCACGGTTTTAGAATGCGCCGCTCCGCGGCGTTATTCCTTACCGTCAATCATAGCCCGAATATTAATTCGCCACGTTCGATACTTCAAATAAAGTTCAATCATCCGCGAGACCGTGTGCCGCGAGCGCGAGTTTGAGACAAAAAGCTTTTTTCAGCCGGACATTTATTACAAAACCGACAGTTTATTTCGGGCGGCGTATCGGCACTTTACGGTTTTAATTACGCGTATTTTAATCCGCCCAGGAGACATTTTCTGTTTCGAGGGAGGGAGGGAAAGAGAGAGAGCGAGGGCCGCGCCTGGGCAGAACGAGCTTTATTAGACTGCACACGGTCGATTTAAATTTAATCATAATGAAGAGGCGATTAAAATTGCAATCGTCCACGGAATAGAACCCATAGCGCCGGGCAGTTAACGTCTGCTAACAGGCATTTAACTTAACTGCCTCAGGTAACTGCTCGTTCCTAGGCTGAAGGGTCCTTTCGATTGCTACCGCCGGAAATTTTATGGGGCACGACCTTTCGTCGATGAGCGCGAACTTTCGGAACCGCCGGTAGGGGAGAGGGCGAAAAAAAGGATTCCGCGCGCGCGATCGTTTTCGCGTGGATTATCGCTTCGTGCTCGCCGATCCGACGAATCTCGATCAATCGTTTGAACGCTGAATCGGTGTAAAATCAGTTAATGCGCGAATTGCGCGCCAATTGCCATCGAGAAGCATTTTTTCGATAAATGCCGTTTTACTTTGTATGAAAACAGGAATCGTAACCGCGATCGACGGGATCGCGAAAACGTCCTCGCGAATCTACGATTTAGAAATTCTCATTATCATCTATCAGACTAGCTATTTTCAATCATTATCTCTATTTGCAAAACATTATGGTAATTATCATTCTCATCTCATTATGTATATTAATTTCTCATTATGATTTTGTAAATTCTCATTATTATTATCTTATTATTATTTTGTAAATTATATTCTTTATTTTTCTTTCCCCCGCGGCGATTATTTATACATTTATATTTCTACGTGCACAGTAGAAAATTTTGTATTGAGTTTACGGTCCACTTTAATTTTTGTATAAATATATTGAAAAGTAACACGAATGTTATGTCAAAAATTAATACCAAATTAATACGTTAATCGACACTGATGGTATAAAATTATTTTAACACTTGCACACGTTGAACATCAGCTTAACATAAAATTTTGCCACGGGACACAACAAACTGACGTATTGTTTGTGTCTCATGATTGTTCGCACATCGCGAGGGAGTACGACCGAAAACTCGATATCACACAACAAAACTTAAAAATAGCAACGAATTACATATGTACGTGTTTAATGAATCGTGTGTCACGACAACGAGTCTCGGCGAGGGAAGGCCACGTCATTGTCCGAGGATTTCGATCCCTTGGAAAAGCCGGCTGGCTAAATGCACGACTTTTCTCGCCACACGATACGTCGCAAGTTCCAGGAGTCACATATGCCACGAGAGATGGTAGCTCGTCCATGGCGCGGAGTATTGCTTTCAAAGTATCCCCCGGGAGCCGGATGAATGGCGATGTCATTCGGCCGTCCTTTGGGATAAGCAAGTGACTGCAGTGAGGATAAATGTAGTTCGTTATTGTCTGCCGCGAGAAATGGGAAATGGTTTCGTTGTTCTCGCGACATTCTCGCGAGAACTCACCGCGGCTTTTTCCAACTTAAGAGCGACGTGAGCGAAAGAGCGCGAGTGAACTCTTTTTTATTTTTCATAAATCTTGCAATTATAACGAGTGATAATTTTGCGAACGTAATATATGCGACCAATAACGAATCATAGAGTTTACTGTTGATGTTCGTGACCTTGGATTATTATTGTATAATTGTGATCTATCGTTTAATAGTCACATTCGGAAAATTGTGCCCGTCCCAAGCTAGAGTATTGCCCCATTATATAGTCTCCATACTTTAAATATCGAAGTTGTTATTGTTGTGTCGTGTTGTAATAAATAATATATTATAATAAGTAATATATTACTTATTTGTTCCGCCTTCGCGTATTCTTAATTTTAATTTCATTGAATTCATTCTGTGATCAATCAGCGACTAGTTCTTCTCTTACGTGTTCTAAAAGGCTTTCCCGGAAATTATTAAACATTATTATTATTATTGTCGTCATAAATTAACGCGACTGTTTCATCTGTTCCAGTCAAACGCACACGACGTGAAAGAAAACTTTTTATTATTCTTTCTTCTCTTTTCCTTCTCTCATTACCCCGATTTAGACCAGGAAAATACTTCGAAAATATTAACTATTTACCAAGATAGACCGTCATACTTGTGTATCGCGCACGTCACCGCCGATAATCTTTTACGAACGGGAAATTACGCGCCGGAGAAAATATCCCGATTCCGCGTAATATCGTCTCCCGCGGAGAGTCGATAATTCCGCCGGTGGCGGTCGACTGGTGCGAAAAGGAGGCACGAGTCCGAGGACGTTTATTGCAAAATCAATACCTTTAACGCGGAGTTACGGTATCGCGCGCGCTCGGCATCGAAAGTCGAATATGATCGAGATCCGCGATATTGAGTTGTAAAATTTCCCGCACGATAAACTATCACCGGTCATTCGCTCGCTGGGTATACACATTCGGCGTATAGCCGGACATGTGTACGCGGCAATCGAGTGTTTTACGACGGCGCATCAAACACGCGCGCGTCAAGTTACCGCGCGCGTCGCGAATCACTCTCGATCACGTCGCGTTAAATCATCGTCATCGTTGCGCATCGCCCTGCTCGATCGTCTTCTTCCGGTTCTACTCTCAATCTGCCTTCTACGCGTGTGGGCGGCGCAACAGATTTCATTACGCCCGGTTTTCACACCGGGCTGCTATAATCGATCGTTTTTTTATTCGACATGTGTCGGAGCATTGTTGCCGGACGTCACTCGGTCGCAAAGGAACTTGTTCACGGTATATTACTTAAGAGGATTCTGGAGTCGTCCCGTCGCAAATTTCTTAGTACCGTATTCGTTGCTGGCTGCACAGAATTAAAACATCATGTTTTATATTTGTTTTTATACATACATTGAATATATACAAATATTTTATGTTTAAAGACGAAACATTGGCATTTAAAGATCAAAACAGCAAGAATGTCCACAGTTAGGTACGCAGGCAACGGTACTTTTACCTTACCTTCGTTATTACTACCGTTAATTTTGCCCCGCGTTTTTTCCCCCCGTCCCTGTCGAAATTTGCGGTGTTGGAGCGTTTCGCGGATCGCGATGGCATTCGTAAAATTCGCATCGATTCGAATCAATTTATACTCCTCCTTGCGTAAAACCGGGTACTCCCCCGCGAGTGAAAAAGCGTAAAACGCGTGCGCGAAATCTCTCCTCTCGTCGCTTTCGCCTCCGCGTCGCGCTGCGAAGATCCAACGCCTCTGCTATGCAGTGGTCTATGCATTTTAAGGGAGGGGTGATTTTTAATGCCGTATAAATATGCATAGGCCGTGATATTAGCTCTTACGTGTCGCCGCCCGAAAAATATCACGTGTGGGGTACGGCGCGTTACACGCACACTGGCTGTGCGCCGTGTGTGTAGCATGCGCGCGAGACACGGGGAGAGAAAAGCATCCCCGTGTAGACGCGAAACCACAGGGCACCGTGGCAGGACATTAGGGTCCTCGATGGATAAATTGTGTCGCTGCGGTGACCCCGGGGAGCATCGTCTAACGCCCATTTTGTTATGACGGCTGCTGTACTGAATAATTCCGAGGCGATAAAAATCCGCAGGTTCGTTTGATTGATTGAAGGGTTGAGAATTCGCGCGTATCTATGCGCAGAAGGAAAGAGAGAGAGAGAGAGAGGGAGAAAGAGAGAGTACATTGCGTAAAGATAACTCAAAAGAAATTTGATAACTTCATAAATCGGATAAATAATTTACAGCGATTTTTTTGATACGTAAAAAATATTATATACAACGATAACAATAATCGATTATTTGCACCGGTGGGATTCTAGAAGCCAAGTTTTTTTGTTAGAAGAATTATATTTAAATGTATTTTTTATTGGTATTTTGAAGAAATTGGCAACGATTAAATGAAGCAAGGGAGAAATATTTTAGTAACTCGAGATTGTTATTATTTTTTCCTGTTCTCCGTTATCACACGTGGATACTTTCCGATACCCAACGGCGAGTCTGAAAGTTAAACAGCGGGAATGTAACGCTACTCGGAGAAAAGTCGATATTAAGAAGAGACATTTCTGGAGACACATTATTATAGTCGCGTCGCTTATTATCCCGACGCAAGAACGAAACAAGACAAAATGTACGGTTGGGAACCTAATATATTACTCGTCGACGAGAAAGAAAAGACGGGGAGGGAGAAAGAAGGAGAGAGAAATAAAAAAATTACGAGACGGAGTTGCTCGCGAGAAGCACGAATTCCGGGGAAAAAACGATTGATACCTCGTTTTTTCCGTAAACGTATGGTGTCATATAGAGGTTTTGCGAGCGAGCTTATCCCGACAAGTAAATCCAGTTCCACGAGCAATTCGAGCTAATTTGACGACAGGTGTCGTAAGCCGGCGATATTGCGCCCGTGAAATAATAATAAAATATAAATGGATCAAGTTTATGGCCGCGGTGCATGTGAGAGCACCGAGTATGCATTTTATCGTCGTGTTACGCGTCAAACCCTTTACGAGATTTGCGCTCTAGAGCAAACCGCCCACGTTTCCTTGTCACGATCAATTTTTCGAGCGCTTTATTAAGGATTGCATCCGCCCGTCCCCTTCGCGCGACGATGAAACGATTAATATTTTTACAACTCGAAGACGCGGCCAGGCAAATATTCTTGCATCTGTAAACTATAAAATTTGGAAACTTGAAATTTACATTGGACAGATTGAAATATAAAATTACGCACGACGAGAACGTTATTATCATAACCACGCGTGATCGATTGTTCGTATACGACGCGTCTCGAAATTACGCGGCGAAAGGACCGATTTTTAATTCTACGTTGCATTAGAAGTCTGACGCTCCGCTAATGGTGCGGTGAAAATCTCTCTCCTGATGGCGCAACGCAACGTGAAACAGTGGGAGGTCTGGGTAATGCGTCTTGCCACCCTCAGACTGTCTCCCGACCACCATCATCAATCAGGGTCACATTCTG
This sequence comes from Dinoponera quadriceps, assembly GCF_001313825.1. Lineage (NCBI taxonomy): Eukaryota > Metazoa > Arthropoda > Insecta > Hymenoptera > Formicidae > Dinoponera > Dinoponera quadriceps. Next base: position 2,007,657 of record NW_014554712.1, on the reverse strand, counting down.
CAAACTTATGTAGTATTTATTTTCATTAAATTTATCCGCCCGGCCCAGCGAGCGCCCTTTTGTCGACTCACGGAGGAAGTTCGGCGTCTATAAAAATATATTATAGTCTGTAACGTGCATATGGAGAGAGAGAGAGAGTGAGAGAGAGAGAGAGAGAGAGAGAAAAAAAGAGAAAAATGGAGAAAGAGAGAGAGAGAGAGACTTTAATTTACGAGATGACGTATCGGTCGATAAATTTGCGGATATGAAATATTTAATTATACGGGAAATATAGAATATGCTTAAAGCACTAGCAGTCATCACTGGCAGTCGGAATTGGGTCATACAGACTCGTGTCACTTCGAATTCGTTAAGGGCCGGTCGTTAATCATGTACCTACCGGTTTAATTTCTCATTTCGCATCGAAATATCAGTACGCATCCCGGATCGCGCGAATCTGATTTATCTAGATGTAATAGTTACGAGTCAGATCGCGCGCATATGGAAACGCGATCGGCAACAAATACTGGAACGGCCGGGACACTCCATTCGGACGAATATCGCGGTCGTATAAATTCACCGTATCGTCGGATCATAAACTATTCGCTTCTCGTGTTGTTGCAAAATATTAATCCCGTAAATCGACTATCCCGGGGCGGTGAATCAAGATTTCATCGCGTTTCAAGCTGCTACCCGGCATCACGAAAAGAGAAACGTTATCTCGTTTCGCGGCGATTTGAGGCGTTTCTCCGCGAAGTGAGTCGGACTATTCTTCAATGGCGTGCTGAAAGCTACTCCTATATATCTTGGAGCCTCGGGCAGATCCCGCCGCTTGCCTTGATGGCAAGCTCAATTTATATCAGCGCCTGCTGAAACCCCCTTTACGAGGTCTCGCCACCCCTTCGCTCACCCCCCTAAACCTCACCCTCACCTCAAACTACCCTTGCCTGGCCAATGCTCGCGCGATGCCACCTTCGACCTCCCCTTGAGGGCTCGAGGGCTCCTCCGGAGTTAAACTAAGCCATTCGCGATCGACGAAAAGAAATAGAAAAGGTCGCCTCCGCCTGAAAGAGTCGCGTTTCTCGTCGTCTTCTATGATCCTCTGTCGTTATTGAAGTGCTTCCGAGAAGCGTTACAGTTTGCCTCCGATAAAGCGAGCCGGAGAACGAAGTCGAGACGCATAATGTTCATTGGTTTTTTTTTGTACGGTAAAATTCGTTGAATACGATCGAAAGATAGATCGGGAACGCAGATTAATTAGCGATCATTTAAAGTTTGACGATGCAACCACGCGAAGGCTTTCCTCGAGGGCCAATCTTTCGAAAAAAATCTTTGCATGTACGCAACACCAATGTATTGGAAACATTAAGTAAGAGAGAAAAAAAAATAAATTATTTCAGAAAAAAAAAATAGAAATTAGGTGATAGTTTTTTTTTTATACCGATTTAAATACGTAAAATCGTTAGCGAGCAGAGGCGATAAATGGTCATCTCTAGTAGATAAAAAAATCGCAGCTTTTTCCTCACGTTTTGCAACTCTCTATCGAATATAGATGTGCGCGTGATTTAATAACGCGTTATCGTTATTGAAATATCGATCGTGTGCGCATTACACAGTCGCGTTACAAATGCGCGATGGGGGATAATTCATTTAACGGATGGAATTACTTGAATCTGAAATTAATGAATAGCGAATTATAAATGTAAATAATCTGTTATGCAAATTTCGCGTAAGCTTCCTGGACAAAAATGCCGGCGGTAGAATTTATGGTGGCGACTTTTACGGGGCGGCGGACGGGAAAACCGTCGAACGCTCACTAAATATAAATAAACGGATGATATCGAGCATATCATCGTGTCCATCTAATATGTAACATTCATCCATACATCGAGATACTTGTAATAAACAACTTTTCAAATATACTGACGAAATGATATATAAGAATACTAATGAAAATTAATTTCCGATCAATGACGAATCGACTGCGTCGCAATTTCTACCGTTAACTTTAATCGAAAATTCATGTAATGACACAGATTTTATTTTTCTTCTCAATAATGGCTAATTATGAGAAGTTATTTAGCGATCAAATGTTAAATGATCACCAAAATGACCAGAAAAGAATAGTCTTAAATCAACGATAGATAATCTCATAAGCCAAAATATAATATTCTTGGGAGATTTTTTTAGTCCTGAATTGAGTGCAAGTAATATTTGCATCGATACAGATTCAATCGGATCAAGACTAAAAATCTTCCTCGAAAAGAACGAGCCGTCTCGAACAGTCGGACTGTCAAGAGATTCAGTGTCGATTATATGAAACCAGCAACGTCCGTATCCACCCTCATCCTGATCCCAGGTGCTTCCTGGGAACAGCTGCCACAGCGCACGCGCCCTTGCGCCAGCGAAGCAGTGATTGATCAATTTTTAAAAAGCAATGTTCCTAATTGACCCGCCGCGCCGGTTCGCCAGGACGCTCGTATCTTACGAAGAGGCATCGGTCGAGGCATCTTAGTCATCGAAAGGTGTGTTCCGTCACGAATCACGCCAGTTGCGCGCCTCGCCGGACACCCTTTCGAGTCCGCTCGCTAACAATGAAACATCAATATATCAGCCATCGATCTTTTATTAGTGCATTCACGATAATGCGTAGAACACGGAGTGCTTCGCTTTCGACTTTTACGCGAGCATCATCGGCCGATTGGAGCTCCGATAAATTCTTTACTAACGATGACATTATTTACCGTGTTGACAGTGCGAGTACGTAGAATACCATTAGAAGTTAGTTCGTCATTTTTCGCATCGCATGTTTCTCTAATGTCACATTCGCCTCCTTGCTCTCTTTTAAGTTGAATTAGTGAAAGTATCGCTAATTGAATCAGTAAAACAATATTCTGCGGATAATCGGTGTATTTACTAATTTTTGATAGAAACTCTTTCACTCAGCTCTTTTGTCCGATTCTTCACTGATTTTTGGCTAGTGAAAGAAGTATTAAATAATATTTTTTTTTCTGCATTTAGATTTTGCAGCGAAATATTATCGATACGCAGTGCTATATTTATAACTATGACTATTGCTTATAAATAAGCGATTGCTTCTCAGTGATATACTGATTGCACTTTAGAGAATGTATACAGTTGTATTTTACACATTGCGTTTTTCAGGGATAACGTACTCGTACCGTCGCTTCGGACACGCGAGTTTCCAATGTTTATTCTAGCATGATTGATACCGTTTGAACGAACCGAAAAGTATCGATAACCGAAAGTATCGATTTGCATCTGTAGTTGACGGTGAGTTTGACGTTTGATTAATGACGTCGCGAATGGACGTCGGACATCATATTTTTGCAGCGCGCTTTAGTTACGTCGATTGAGGATTTTAATTTTCGCGGATACCCCGCGAAATTGCCAAGGATACAAAGATCGTCTCAGGCACAGACCTATCGATTTCTTTCCTTGAGCGACAACGATTATCGGACGGATTAAAGTAGTTCTACGGTAAAGTATGCAGTACACTAATCTCATCATAATCCGCCTCACGTTGGTGGAATGCCCGTGAAAATATTGGTGTATCGCCGAGTGATAATCCACCTGATAAGGATGCTGATAGTTGCTGCAGTAAGCACTGCTTCCTTATCATTATTATTAGCAGAGGCGGAAGGATGGGCATTTTGCGTGTTTATTTTTACGCTCAATGCGCCGAAAATATATATTGTTGAAACTGGCAGAAATTGCTTTCTTAAGTTGAATCGGTGACAGTATTCTACCGATGATTAGTAAGTATTCATTAATTTTTAGTGAAAGCTCCTCCACTCAGCTCTTTTGTCTAATACTTCGGTGATTTTTACCAGTGAAAAATTCATAAATCGCTGCAAATTGTTGTTACGCGTCCCATATAGTAGAAATATACGTACATGTATATACATTCAACCATATGTCATATTTTTGGCGTAGTTCGTATGGTAGTAGGCTTGAGAACTGGAGATTCAAGTTTAAGTCCTATCATGATAAGTGTATTTTTCAAGTATAGTAACAATTAAATCAATTAAATATAATTAAAAATGTTACTGATTTGCAGTGCTATAGTTATAATTATGATCATTAATGACTACTTCTCAGTAATAATACACTGATTGCACTTTAGAGAGTATATTTCTTTGAAAGTGAGATACATATCAGTGGAATAACTGGGGCGCATGTTTGAAATGAAAATTTTATTTTGTTACGAAACTCACGAATATCCTCGTGTACTTTGCATAAGCCCGCTGAAGTCGAGACACCCGGTGATTAATAGTTATTAAAATTTACCGAGACTAGCCTACTGTGGAAATTCAGAAGCGCTTATTTTCGTATATCAATCGATTTCCAAAAGGAAGCCGTCATGTATCTTTGACATCAGAGTTCTACCGCAATTGTGAAAATACCGTCTATTTTCGGCGGTCGTGACATTCGCCGCTGCGATAAACATCCTTTGCCGTTTTTATTACCGAATATTATGCGCGAAGTCACTCGTGTCTCTTAGTGTTCGGTTTCGTGTACGTTGATGTGAATTTATCCGCGACGATGTCATGAGATGCTGCTCAAATATGCGCACATACACACATATGTACAACGATCTGCATTCTATTTCCACCACTCCTACAAACGAATTTCCGGCCGTCACCACTTCCTAAATAAATCGACTTATCCGAGAGTATTAACCTGAGAGAAGTCTGCGCTGACTTTTCAAACGCGAGCATCGACGAATTTAAATTGAGAATAGGAAGGTCGAGTCAACGATCACTCCGTCGCTTTTCGGAGTGAATCTACGATTCCTGGCGCAAAATAAAGACGAAATTATTGATCGCACAGCTGGTATAACTTCCGGTATCGGACACGCACGTCGAAAGCACTCGTTCGCGCGTTGTTATTTCGTAACAGGAGTCATTAGCATCCACCCGCGTTAATTAGCGGAAGTTCTGCCATACGTATATAGGCTCGATGCGCGAGAGGTATCAGGGGGGTGGTACGTGATAATGCGCGATATACATGTAGGCAGTCTCTCCCGTGCTTTTTCCCACTTCTCGGCGCGTATCGGCGCGTAACGGCGAATTATCCACGGGCTTTTAGCCGCGGTTCCACCGTAGTTCTACCGTGAAATCGACACGCCTACGACCTAGGCGAGATTTGTGCGACGGGGTGAAGACATCGCGAGCACGAGTGAAGGGCGGTTTGCGTTGGAAATGTTCACCCTTGTCGTGATCGTATTTCGAAATATCGAGCACATTGCATCGAGAGATACAAACCAGGGCTAGAAATTATAATCGAAGTTTCGAATTTCTGGACCTTCGAAACGTTATGTTTGAATATTGAAATTTTGAAGTGTGAAAATTCAAATATTCGAATGTTTGAATATTCGAAACTTCAAAAACTGGAAAGTACAGGAGCAATAATATGGTCCCTCACTAAAATAGATTAAAAAAAAATTGATTATTGGTTATTACTTAATTTGTTGGAAAAACACTAAAAATTGGCGTTGTTACAAATTTATATATTTATTCAAATTCAATTTTCTTAGAAGGAGCAACAATGAACATGATCGTGATTTTTTAATGTAGATATACTTATTTACGATTACGAGTATTTATTTACGATATTCTAAATATTTTAAACGAAATATTTAAAAAGAAAAATCCCCAAAAATGTCTTTCTGACTGTTCCAACCGTGACGATACACACATTTATGTTGTCCGAAAAATAACATTGCAATAATATCGACGAAAAAAAATGCATGAAGATATCGATCTGTTTAGCAAAGAAAACAAAGAACCAGGCGCTTCACATAAGAGTACGCGGAAGAACACTATGATAGATGAGTGACATGTATACGACCGTCGTGAAAAAAGACGCTCTAAAAGATATGAGAAATGGAGAATGGCGATGCTAATATGCAGTAGTGATTAGCAAACATGAGCGCTATTTGGATTCTAACTGGCCTAAGTGACGGTAGTTAACGATTAAATATTAACGGCAGCGAGATTCGATAGTGCCGCAGCTCGCGTACGGGCGATTGAGAGTATAAATTAACATAAATTAGATATAATTGTATCCGCAGTTCTCCGTGAATAGACGGTGTGCCGAGAGTGTTTCGGATCTCGCGTTCAACGAATTCACCGCCGACACTCCGCTTCGTTAGATTTCGTCACATTCGCGTTAGAAAGGAAGCTCGCCGTTATCCGTGCCGGGAGAGCTCACGTATGCGAGAGAGCGCGGATATTAGTATCTCATATCAGCTTTTATCAGGGTGTAGCGAATTTTATGGAGATGGAGGAGGAACTGTATTCGATTCTACGCCACTGACTGATATATAGACGCTGATTCGGTCCCAATGCACTTAACACCACCCAGCTCTAATGCCATTCTCTCGTCACGAGCGTCCATCCTTGAGAGTCAAGAGACCCGCCAGCTGTTACGAGCCGCCGACAAATATCACGGGACGATAAACGTTAACTTTGAACGCCAAAAATGACGTCATTGTCTTCGATTAAACGTTAGCATTAACGAGGAGATTACACGTGAATGAAGATTAAAAGCACGCAGGAGGGTTGCGCGATCGAACTATCGGAGATGCTCATTCACGAGCAATGCCGTTCGTACATCGAGAAAAAGATTTCTTCAAATTTAATAAATTTAATACATTTTATTGCATCCAAACAAATTTCATTATTGGCCTGCTTCGAAAAAAACTAATGTATCGATTAATAAGTACGGTCGTTAGATTTTTTCAATATGTATCTTTATTTTAAATAACAAAATTTGTTTAAAACGAAAGATAATTTTCTTACAAAGAAATGATTTCTTTCATCTCACATATTTATTGTAACCAAATGATATTTTATTTAAAAGATATTATTCCAAATAATAGCGTTCTTTCTGTTAAATAATAGAGTATTCTTGAGTGAGACGATAAAATTTTTACTCAAATAGAAATACTATAGAAACCTTTTTCCCCGTGTAGTTTATCACTTCATTCTCATTTCGCATCGCAATTAATAGAAGCAACCGCAATTAACAGCAATCGTTGTCAGTCGCCTCACCGGTATCAGCAGTTGCGCGAAGCTGGACGCGACCCGGAAAGTCGATGAGGTCTTTGCACAGCAGCGGACGGCGGATCGACCTCCGCGTATCGAGGCATCCGCGTACTTCCGGAGTCCTACCTCCCGCGCGACGATCGAGTCGTCTTCGGCGTAAGAACGCTGCGATTGCTTTACGCGGCGATACCTGAGGTGTACGTTGGAGCGTGTAAATCCCATATATCCAATTAGATTCGTATAATCCCCGTATGTTAGCGGAGGGTGTCCCTACCCCCCCTCTCGGTCTCCCTCTGGCTTCTCTTCTTCGTGCGTGTCCCGCTGCCGCACGTGTGTGTACGTACGGCTGCGCTTCGGCGGCGCAAGCGCGCATCCCGCTCTAATACTAAAGTACTAATTTATGGACACACATGAGATGGCTATAGTACGCGCTACCGCGCCAGAAAAGGGACTATAGTCTGGAGGAGGACAGGAGCGGGTGAGAGGGAGGAGGCGGCGGTGCTGCTGCCGCTGCTGTTGCCGGTGGAGGTGGTGGCGGCGGCGGTGGCGGCGATGGCGGTAGTGGTGGTGGTGGTGAGATAGGGCGAGGGTATATCGGAGAACACAGAGGCGGGCTTTGCATGCGATATCAATAAATCAAGTCCCCGGGACCCCGGCAGCTTAGGGGGCCACTACGTGGCCAGAATCAACAGCTCATAACGTCGGCTAATAGCTACCCGCGGTGGGGTCGAAGATATTGTCGTAACACCCAGGGACATCTTACCGTCGCAATGGTTGGATTTGGTTGCGCCCTATCGAGGACAAAAAATGTTATCGCGCGGGCGAGAGGGGGACGAGAGGGGTGGAGAAGGCGCGATTTTCGATCGCGTAGGATCCGAACGAAGATTTGCCTCAGCGGCGAATTAACGATCGGAGATCGATGCGTTCCTCCTCCTGTTCTGTTCGTTGATAAACATTCGGCTGGGCCAATTGGTTCTCGAGGAATAGATCGCCGGAATAGATCGATCGGTACAATTCTCCGCGCGAGACAACGGACAATCTCGCCGGTGAAAATCTCAGTCCGTCAGCGGCAATTAAAGAGAGCTTGAAGATCGTTGGTCTGTTTTCTTTCTTTTCTGGGCGGCAACAGCTACGACGACGTCGACGACTGATCTCTTATCCCGTGCCGCAGGTATGGTTTCAAAATCGCCGAGCGAAATGGAAGAAGCGCAAGAAGACGACGAACGTGTTCCGGTCTTCCGGATCGTTGCTACCGTCGCATGGCTTGCCTCCTTTCGGAGCGATGAGCTCGGAGTTGTGCGGCGCTGGGATGTTTCACACTCCTGCGGACAGATGGGGAATGGGGACAGGTCAGTTATTAATAGGTTTTATTAATAACTAACTGTATACGAGAGGTGCGCGAGACGAAAAAAAAGATATGCCACCCGCCCTCTTACATCGACCGGACAGGAAACGCTCTTTCGATCGGCTTGTATTATTTCTCACGCGAAGATCCCCGATATATTCGCCGCGATGAAACATTAAAAATGAGCTTTGTATCGCGGGGAGTCTTTTGAAATCTCTGAGGAACGTCTCGTCCGATAGATATTTCCGTAGCGGTCGTTAATTTCACGCGTCATTCGGGATCAAGGATGAAAAAGGAAACAGAAACAAACGTTACCCGTTACTTTCTCTAACGTGTAACACGAACCGTGAAATTAATACGACGTGTTTTTCGTCGAAAATATTCCACATGTTTGTGCGAAACAATCTAACTCGCAGGTATGAAACATTTTTACAGCCAAATCAGGCAAAAATATCAACGGCTGGACATGTACCTAACTTTCGGCATTCTTCTTGTTTTAGTCTTTAAATATGAATATTCAAACTTTCAACATAGTATATATAATATATATATATATGCCTGAACGACTGAACAAAATGTACGAAACACATATTAAAGGGCTACATATACCCAAGTTACTGGAAAGCATTCCATGAATTTTTCTACTAATCACATTATTGATTTTATGAAGATGTCTTTTTGAGGAACTACTAGACTGATTTAATTGTAGTTCTGCATAGATATTCTTAGTTAGATTATCTAATCTTTGTAGTAGTTGATTTTTAAAATATTAACTTTTGATTAAAGTTATTAACATTCGAAGACGAAAGTTCGATTTTTCATCACAAAATTTCTTCTCTTTTTGTTTGTAAAAAAAAAAATATAATAAACGTTAAAAATTCCATTATGTCCGCGACGGCGGGTGCAACGAGAACGACTCGCGAGCACACATACATGAGTACCTTCGAAAGCACGATTTAATCGAGACACATTAACCGCGCGCGCTCATGCAAATCGCAACCGCGATTCGCCGTGTCATTTTGTGTACGATATGATTAGCGTCTTGTATGCGCGTTAGCGGGCGAGAAGAAGCAACACGCGTGAAGGAAACACCGATTCTCGTAGACGAAGTCGCGACGATGCTCGCCTCCTAATTTAATTTCGCCCGTCCACTAGCTGAGACAGCTGAAATTACTTACGCGTATTAACGGCCCCACGGCTATTCACCGACAGCGTCGACGACGACTACGACGAGGACAAGGACGACGACGACGACACCCGATCCTTCCCGGTTTCTTCGCGTCCCGCGTCCGTAGCATCTCGCACTTGTATTAATTGTCTTTCGCGCATTCATCGGCACTCACCGATCTCCGCAGGTCTCGGCCAACTGCAGGGTGGCATGACAATGAGCAGTTTCGGGCAACTCGGCCAACAAAGCACGGGAAGCCTGGGCTCGAGCCTGAATCTTGGCAATTCCGGGCTCCCCATCAACAGCCCGTCGCAATCCGTCTACCATACCAGTTACGGACTCAACTCTATCGGTGAGTTATGGCGAATTCTCGTAAGAGATCATGGGCTACAGTTGGGATAGCTTTTCCATTGCAGTACTTGACGGATAAACTATCGTCCGACGTCATCTGATTTCGATTAACCGAAAGAATTCATATAAATTTAAATTTAACGCTAAAATAAACTAAGATCGGGACGATATCTTTAAATTACCATTTGATGTTACCATTTCACAAGTAAAAAATAAACTATTTTTAATACTTTCACAACAAAAATATGTTTTTCTCACAAAAACACCTATTTCGGACATTTCAAAACGTCTCTTTAACGGTCCAAAAAAATATATATTTTTCGAACAAGTACTAAAGTTATATTTTTCCCCGTTAGAATTATCTTTCAACCTCATCGCTTTATCAGTCGTAGATTAAAATAATAAAAAGTGAAAAATTACGTTTTTTTCAAAGCAAAACACTGCTATTCGCGAGGCTACTCTCTAAATTCGAATTTTTTCAGTGAGTTTAAAATTTGATTTTCTACGAATACATCGTCAAACATTCAAATAGAAGAGTTATACTTTATTCTAGAATTTTTTCAATCTCTATCCTTCCAGTTTTTTTAATATGGAATTTAGAAAATCACGCGCATACGTTTAATACGACTTTGTTTGCAATGCGAGCGACTTTTCGGAAGGTGCGGCCGAAGAATTTTGTCTTTATTTCCTCACTATCCACGGCTTTTCTAAGAACGAATTCTGGATTACGTGCACAGATTGTTCAACTGTGTCTAGACGTTAGAAACGTCGTAGAGTCGCACCTCGCCACGTCGGAGACGACTCGAGCACGAATGTAACGCCTCTCGCGTATTTCTCTCCACTTATTCAAGTAGCACGAGCTGTTGCCGGGCTGACGGCGATGTGCGAGAACGCGAGTAGACACACCCAGAGAACGTCTCGGCGACGTTCGCGCCGTTTATACGACCTGGCCGCTTATACGCGCGCCGATAATCGTCTTGCCAAACTTTTGGACCGTGGTCCTCTAAAAGACAGCGCGCAAACAGCGCGTCGTGGAAGTCTCTTTGACGAAGTCGTTAAACGTTACGGTGCATTAAGGTCCGAAGGGGTTATGCGCTTGCACGTAAGGAATTTGAGACAGAAACATAAACTCCATCCTCCCGTCTGTTTACGCAGGCAAACTCCGAGCCCGGTCTCGCACCTAGGTGCGAGATCTTTCGCTGTATGTTTACCATAACATCTCGATGCAACCTGTCTTGGTTGAGTTACGCTCTGCCTCACCTTACCCGGGGACCTTGTACCCTCGAAGGTGCTTCGGGGGATAAATCGCGTGTGAAATTCCTCCTCTCACCGAATCGCTATTGAGTAAGGCAACTGGCGGCTGCAATTTCTACACTGAGACGCGTGAAAGCGAGATTTTCACTTCAATACAGAAAGGTCATGCTTCTACATCGAAATATATATATTGAGTTTTTTTTCTTTTTTCTCGCGAGACTTATAGAGATTATCCGACGGTCGGATAAACTGTTGCGATTTTCGACTACGTCGAATTGTTGAATACACTGTAATGGGGCTCAACGTGTCGCTCGTTACATATTGACACTCGATGTATTTACGTAATACAAAATTGCGAATTCGAATTTCGAACGATCATAGTTTCCTACGGTCCACGAAAAACGATGCAGCATGGATCACAGCGTTCGTGAAATCTGAGAAATAACGAGTTTGCGAGACAGATGGATAATAAGAAAACCGATAATAAAAGAAAAAGAATTTTGCTGTCTTCCACGGTGGAATATTTTTTCCATTTAAGCATATCCCACAGCAACTAATAAACTGCATGTACTTCAAGGAAAATATATACTATCGAGCGTCGTCTTTATCGGGCACATATCGGTGCGCACGAATAGAGCAATTCGTTTTGTATCGATGTGTACATGCTTTAGGCACTGAGGTCATCAACCCTGAAGACAAATCCGTCGAAACGGTACAAATCTTCACGAGCACATCAGATTCTCTCACCGAGTACAAGTTGTGCGCGAGAGAACAGTCGAGAGTGATATCAAACGCCTTCAAGATCACTGTAATTATAAGATAATAATCACGTTATCGTAAAGTGGAACTCTTTTTCCTCGATAAGAAATATATCGATCATTAGTACACATTCGGCACGAAATTCACAAAGATGTATAATAATCCAATTCCGCGCTTTCCCATGTAGCACAAAGGTTCAATAGACATCCTACGGACGTCCCAGAGATACTCGAATATTCCTAAGACGTTCCTAGGATGTCTATAAAACACTTATAAAACACTTGTACTATTATGGGCTTCTGCGGTAATCTGACTTTCCTGAAAGAAGTTTATGGTAAAATCCAGCGCAATGTGATTTCACAGGTTAGCTGCAAGGTACATCTAGATCATGTATGTGTATGTGTGTATTTCTGTGTATGCAGACGCACGTAACGTTTATACAGTGCCAATTACCAGGCATTATCGTCAAGCAACGTCACTCGAGAGGAAAAAAAATCGTCGTTCCATGAGCACGCCAGTGTGTACGTGTGTGCGTGCGTATGCACGAACGCGGCGGTTTTAAGATGAACACGTCTCTAGTTCGTAGCCCGTGGCCAGCTATTCGCCTTTATTCGCGGATAATACATAGAGCAAATAGCTTTTAGAGCAGAGCGTTATTTTTCGGTTACCGATGATGATTAGCACTGCAATGTAACCCGACGACACCGAAGCCGAAGCGGTAGCTAGTCGATTGAGAAGTTCCATTTGGCGTCTCTCCTACAACGGCCACTCACAGTCGGCCGGTCGCAAACAAGCCTCTATAACGTGTAAATTAACGCGTCTCAAAACGCCCAATTTTCGAAGCACACCGCGACGCCAGCGGCGTGAAAGTCGCGTATCTCGGTCGCTACGGCTATTAAAACCAGCGTGATTTCTGCAAGCGCGGACTTCAACGCTCGCCAGAACTACGCGCGAGGACGAATTTCGTATTTGTTTCTAACGCATTTCGAAACGAGGATCGCGATATTCGTTTACATACACGCGTATACTTCGGTTTTGTTCTTAAACGTGGAACTTTGTCGATCTTATGTAATCGCGGACACGCTGTTCATCGAGAGAGATGCTGTCGGGAGAAAGAGAGAGAGAGAGAGAGAGAGAGATAAGTGCATTGATGAGCATCTCGCGCTGCTCTGCAAGATTGTAGTTAAATCAAGTTTTAAAAAGAGATAGTTAATTAAATAGATAGATGAAAAGAGAAAGGAGAAAGAGAGAGAGAGAGAGAGGGTGGGAGTGAGGGGGAGGGGACTAAAGGTCGTAAAATCACATACATCGTCGCTATTAGATATTCGTTCCTTGGTACGGCTTTTGAAAAGCGGCGGCCGGCCGTAGTCCTCCGCAAACTTGTGTTCGGAGCAACAACGTCGTAAAATGGTCCCTTTTCCCCGTTGTCTTTCGAGCCCACCAGCGTGGAGAGCGCGAGGAGGCGGAAACGACTTTACGACACCGGTAGCATACGCACCCCAACGGCTCTTTGTCAGCCTACCGTATTAATATCTTCTGCGGAGGAACGGAGAAACGCTCGCTCGCTCATTCCTGCACCTGCGATATCGCACCTGTAAATTGCTTCTCCTCTACCTGAGTTGACCGGGGGGTGCGAGCAAGCCTAATTCGTCCACGCTGGTAGAGAGACTCGTGGACGAGAGAGACTCCATCATCGTAAATATTTATTCTTTATTACCTCGCTGTGTTCACAAGCAAATATATTTTCTATTTGGCACTGCGAAATCGCAAACTTTCTCGACGGAAGTCCAGTTGTAAATTCACAGAATAATTTAGGAGTCGGTTCGGTAGTCCCGAGCGATCGTTTAAATGATCCGTCATCGATTTACCGACACTAATGAGATCCAATTGTCCCACGAAGAGGCGCACTTTAATCGTCACTTTCTTCTACTTTTCAGGCGGCGTTCACGTGTCGGCGTCTCGAGGCTCGCCGCCGGGTAGTTCCTCGGTGGGTGGCGGTCAGGGCGGCGGGATGGGCTCAAGCCTGAACTGCGGTCAAGGTTCGCCAGGTACGACTTCCGGTAGCGGAGGCGGCGGCGGCGGAGGCGGTGGCGGCGGCGGTGTTTCCTGCGTCGGTGCCGACGTGAGCGCGAACGAGGCGTCGGACTGGAGAGGCGCCCACAGCATCGCGGCGCTCAGACGCCGCGCCTCGGACGCGTCGCAACAATACAGTCCACAGCCGCCGCCGCCACCCCCAGGACCACCTCAGTACACCCACGACATGGAGTACAGTTCCGTTTATTAAGGCGTCGGTCCAAACGTCCTAATCGTTCAGTTCCACGGAAAAGAAAGAAAACAGAGAAACTGCCGGCCGGTAGGAGCTTATGGTAATCCCATGGAACGAGTACTCCTCCCTCTCTCTTTCTCTTCCCCCCTCTCTTTCTCTCTCTCTCTCTTCTTTTCTTTCTTCCTGTCTATCTGTCCTTTCTCTCTGTCTATCTGTCTCTTTGTTCTGTGAAAGCATCGTGAGATGATCGAACATTGTGCTCTCGTGACTGATTCTACTACGGGGGAACGAGGGCGTGACGAAAGCGCAATTAGGCAAGCTGATCTAGCTGGTCCATCGTGAATTTAATCGTGAAGATAGTGCGGCAAGATCAAGATCGACGGCATATCGTAATAATCATTTGGATGATTGGCGGAGGTCCGAAATCGCTCGGCGTTTCGAATCTAACACGAGGCCGGTGAGGCGCGGCAAATAACGACGGAATTAGAATGGTTAGATAATTCCGGGTGGGCGTGTGTACGTGTGTACATGTGTGCGTGTGCGTGGGCGTATGTGTGTGTATACGAGTGTTTCAACTGGTAGAGATTCTCACAGCTAGTCGGCAAGAATACATAATAGCTTAACGATTGCGGAAACTCGACGTAACGCCAGAATTTCTGTATTCTTGAGGCCATGCGAGCTCGTTGTAATATAGAGTGTTCCGCCAGCAGAAACAGGTACAAGAGTAACGCGAGGAGTCTGCGAAAGGAGTACTCTTCTTCTATGAGTTAATTGCGAAATCGAAGTCAGGGTAGAGGATCGGAATTGCTGGCAGCATCGACAGCGACGATTCGCGTACAATACAGATTCTCGTCATAGCCTTCCCGGGGACTGTGTCGTAGCATACCGTATCACATAGACTACAGTTTCTGCGAATGTGTCTTATCGATTATGCTAAATATTGGACTAATCATTGACTCGATATATAGAAATAGAACGAGGGCAGACGCGAACGATGAGAGTGGTCGTGTGATAACGTTCAAAATCGAAATTTTTTAAAATTGATGTAACGAGTAAAAATTCGCCTGACACGTAATAATCTAATCTAGTCAAATGCCCTTTAAATCTGAGCAGTCGGGAACGTTAGTTAATATTTCGTAGAGGAAGCCAAATCACGTGGAACTTTTAATTGGCGTATCATCGGTATCTTTGGCGTTTCTCCATTCAGGTGGTTCACAGAAAGTCGAACAGTTTCCTTCTCTCAGACAGAGCCGTTACGACGATTGACGAAAAATTATTCAACCAAACGAACGTTTCTATTCAAAAATTGATCTCCGTCGCGATGGTTTCAATAACGCCGCTCGACAACGGCGGTTGACCGTCGATCTCTTCTCCCCATACGACTGCTTTCAATATATTACCATGCGTTTCTTCGACACTGTAAAGTCCACTGCAGTTATTATGAGTTATCTCAAGAGCCCGGATGTCAATAACCAAATTATATCCCCTCCGTCACGATATTGGAAATATATTTTATTCCCAGTGAGAGATTGAACACGCTATTTAATAATCGCGCTGCTGAGCTGTCATTGACGGAAAGAGGATGGCAGCCCGCGACCTGTGCAGATTTGTGATTCTCGTGACACGAGGAGTATCGCGATACGTCCCGAAGAGGAAAGATTAAACTGTAAACAAGTATGACTAGCTTCACGAACAGACTCGCCCTGGGTTGGCGCTGTGCGCTCTGGTAAAAAAAAAAAATATATCGGAGTGGCTACTTCATATATGCTTATATTGATATAATCACCGAGTGCCCGTCGGACGATTTGATCAACTCCACGTGCTCGCACGCGCGCGTGTCGATTTATTTTCTCCCGAATGAACCAACGAATCCCGATTCTCGCGACCGAGTGGCGCGATCCGTTGTGGTTAAAAAGCACAGTCGTTAAACTCCGCTCGTTTTCGCCCTCGTTAGAGGCGTCTCGAGTGTCTGTACGTTAGCCGGCGCTAAAGGAACGTCGATGAGATTAAGACCTCGCTAATTGTAAATTATTTAACCGCATTCCGAGGAGTGACTATGTGACAAACTGATTAAGGCGTGGGTTTCCGCCACGTGATCTTCATTTGCACTTGTTTCCTCTCAAGCGGGCGCTTCTCGCTTCACGACGTTGTCGGACGCGGCGATAATGCACGTCGCGCCCCGAGCCGTGCCGAGATCAAAGCGGAAGTCGTGGCGAGGTGCAACGAGATGTATACGACAAGTTATCTTAGTATTATACATATAGTATATATATAGTATATATACACACACACACACACGGCATTGTAAATATAGTAAAAATATTGACGTGATAGGGTATTATTATGGATTATCATCGCAATCACCATTACTCGCAAGCGCGACGGTGCTGCTTTCGTTCACAGGCTGTTCGGCTTGCAATTCGCATCGCAAATAGCGTTTAACGAGGCTGTACGCGCGCACATAGTCGTTTGCTTCGGAAACGATATTTTTTTACGGAACTTTGAACGTTTGTTGTTATGATTTCGAGCGCGAATCACGACGGCATCCTGAGTTTGAGCGAGTACAGAACTTCCGAGAGCCTTCGCTTCTCTCCCCGGCGGCAGAATCCTTGTATCGTGCGTTCGTCGACGTTATAACAACCGGAAGCTTTCGCCTGTTCGGAGACAGAGCTTCTTACCTCATGTGTGTATGCGTGTGTGTGTATGACGAGAGATTAGAATTGCTTTCTGGACAGCGTAGAGCAAACGCTAATCTTCCTTACAATATGCACTGTCAATTAGAGGGAAACTCCTGCAAAAGAAACTTGTCGGACTTGTGATTTTGAGAAGTTGTGCACAACTGAAAATTGTCGTTCCTATTCTCTTCTAACGTTAGACAGCGATCGCGAATCTGCCGCTCAATGATTCTGTCCGCCGAACGAAGAACTCTATATGTTAATACGCGCAACGACAAGGAAATGAAAACCTAGTCTTTCTCGTCTCGATATTATTATTTTGCGTTACGAGCGTGGTCACGCGGGATCTCGCTTGGGTAGAGATACGTGGCACACTTATTAACTTATTGATACGATCATTTCTTTCTTCGTATCGCAAAAGTCCCCGGCTTCTCTCGACGAATCCGAGTTAGAACAGAGCGGACGTCGTTCGTCGCGCAACGAGGTGCACTTTGATTTCTCTCGGAAATGTGTTTCTTCTTCTCACGCTGATGAGAATGCGCGCGATCTTAGCGTAAATTCGTATGTCACAATTTCGGAGGATTTTATGGTACGCTATAAGTATACACACATTGTTCCGTTGTTGTCATCGAAACGTAAGGTTTTGTAAATAAAACATACATCTAATAATAATAATAATAATAATAACAACAATAATAATTACAATAATGATGATAGTAATAATGATAATTATTACAAGTATAATAATAACAACAACGATAACAATAATACTAATATTAATATTAATAATAATAATAATAATAATAATAATAAAAAAGGTATAATGAGTATGATGATATCAACACTATGATCGAACGCGAGTATACATGGACATTGTGATATATTTTGGGCCGGCCGTCCATTTTTTCGACGGCGACGTCGGCCCGCACACGAGATATTCTGAGCGGTACCGGTGGTAGATTTGCGAGCGACCGCGAAGAGTCGACTATTCTAGTTACGAATTTACGGTAGATCTAGGTAAACCTAACGATAAATATGGAATAACAGATAGGCAATTGTCAGTGTATTACTACGAATGTATACGATTTTTAATGTACAAAAAAGCGCGGTGGCGCGGTGTCGCGGTGACGTCCCCCCTCACGATTTCGTCCTGTCGTCCTGGGACGGAGAAGCAAGACCTTACGATGTTCATCGGAGTGTTTGTGGTTCCTTATTTTCGAATGCTTCGTGCAATACCTCGTCGTTGAGCCTGCGTTCTTTTAACACGCAAAGAAAAAAAGAGCTATTGTATTCGGCAAGAGAGAGAGAGATAGAGAGAGAGAGAGAGAGAGCGCTTCGTCCTGCGTTGCTGCGCGTGCAAATTGGCGTGTCGCTGACGAGCTAGGCGGAGATTCTCGCGTCAGGATCAATCGCGTCGGCTGGTCGGAAAATAATTTTTTGCTCGAGAATTCTGATGTTCAACTGATCGGTTATCTTTACGTGGATATCTCTGGAGAATAATGTATACGACGGTGGAAATATGAGATCGGATGCAATTTTGTTTCTTGTCAAAGTTTTCGACTCGCACAAGAACGGAGAAAAAAGATTTTGCTGTCACAGCCAATTATGGTTTAGCTGAGAATATTTTGTTTCCGCAACCAAAACTTCGGTCACTGTTGCTAGGTGTATAGGTACTACGCCTAATATATATATACATATATATATACCTACTGTAGCCAAACTTGTAGGTGTCCATATACTAACTGAACTCCGTTATAACATATGGACACCTGTTTAACTACAGTAGATATGTATCAGACATGGCACCTATATATCCAACAACAGTAACCAAAGTTCTAATTACGGGAGCAAATTTCCAGCTACAGCAGCAAAATGTCTTCAGCCAAACGCTATGATTAGCTGCGTCAGCAAAATCTTTTCTTCCGTGACAGCTGACATCTACGCCGTTTTCAAGACGACGCATCATAAAATTCGAAATATCAGGAGTGTAAAACGCATAATTAATTATTTAAATTTTTATGGGTTAAGAACGGAATGAATATCTCATATTGCCACCCATCTCTCTTCCACTAATGACGCGCCAATTTACGCCCGCGCAGTTAACTTGTCTCGTTTCGCCCCGTTCTCGGTTCAGACGGTTTTGAGAGCTTCGATCGGTGTCCTTGATGATCGTGATACCTCCCGTTTTAAGCGAAAAACACAATCCCTGTATTTATTTAATTTATCGTACGTGTGTAGATAGATTTTTTCCAGCGCGAGCGAGAAAGTTGACGTTCCCCTTCCTTTCTTTTCTTAATTTGCGGCGGGTGCGGGCGTCGCTCTTTATAAGTGATTTGTAACATACATGGGCTCTGCTGATTGTACGTTTTAATCGTTTATCGCGTCGAAGTTAACTCAGTCAAATCGCGCAATCACGCAGAGATCACCCGATTCTTCAGATTCGCGCGAATCGGGAGAGAATCGACTGACTTTATTGCATCTTTATCACAAATCATTATCGTCGACGATCTTAATTAGCGGTAAAATAGGCAGAATTTTAATTTTCATCGTTGTATAGTTGTGTATAGGGGTCAACTAAGTGTGTAAAATAAATCATTACTAAAATACCGATCGATTTTTCCCTCGTTTCCCGAACACCCTCTCTGATCACTTAATCCGTTTTGATCAAAGTGTCTTGAAGCGAGTCTCGGTACTTACTAAATAATCATATGTATACGTACAGTAGGGTAGTACAAACACTCAACTTTTATTTGAAAATATACATTTTCATATTTATGTAGATACATATGGATTATATATATACGCCCCCTTACATTGTACAGAGAGAATGTATTGTTGCACTGTGAGTTACAAAGGGAAAAATCTAATTAGAAATTAAAATTATACCTACGATATATCGATCTAAATTAGCGCTCGTCACAAAGCGGAAATAGGATTGAATTGAGCGTATGTATATTTTATTCATTGGCTCGTAGAATATGCTACGATGGAGATACGAAGACAACGGGTTTTGTTAAATTAACACCGAGCACTCTCTATCGAAAGGGATAAATGAAGTCGACTCTGTGGAAACAACGTATGTATACATGCAGTCTTTCACAGATTAATTCAATACTTCGAATATCAGCGATATACATTGCATATACACGTCAGAAATATATATGCTAGATAGATTTAAGTGGAAAATAGTTCTGGATAAGATCTTATGTTCGAGCAATCGTGTCCCTTCAAATTTCGCATCAATGTCCATTCCGTAGTGATATGTTGGCGCAACGTATTACGTGTGAGTCATGTAATATAAATCAGGGAATAATTAATCGAATAAAAAATGCAATTCAACAACAGTGTGTCGCAACATGCGTGAAGACATCGTTCGAGCAGACGTTGTGCCTTTTATCTGCGATAGGAGCAAATCTTACTCAGAAAGGGTAAATACGAAGAATATTTTTAATCGAGCTTTAGACTTCAGTTTTGCACGTCACGCACGTACGTATGCACTGTGTGCAATTGGAAAAATTCGAGGCACGTTGTCATAAAGCACGGCTATTTATATGAACTTCCGTAAATACTACTACGGATTAGGACAAACACGTTCATCGAACTTGTCCTTGTCTAAAAGTAATCGATAAGTCTGCTGTCTTTAAAGCTGCACTTATTTATATATTCATGAGAAATCGACTAAACTTGATAAATTTGTGAAGATGTTCTGTTTTATTTTTATTAATTTTATTTAAATATATGTAAATAATTTCTACCAATGAAAATCAAAGTGAACGTATTTTTATATATCTTTTTATGTATCTTTTTAAGAGCAAATAAGAATGAGAGCCTGTAATTATTAAAAAGGACAGGATTTAATTTCCTTCGTTCCAGGTAAGTCTCGTTTTTATGCACGATTATCTCGTATAACGATCAAGTTTTTATTAAATTGGAAAAACATCGCTCAAAAATGCAAACGCTATCATATTAACAATCGAGCGAAAACGTGCATGATTATTATGAAATGTATACACAGTTTAAGCTATTAACATTACCGTCTTAAACAATTTTTCGTCATCTAATCATCTGTTACCTAAAAAATGCTCTGATTTGTAAATTTTTTTATGTATCGTTTGACTTTTTTTTACTTAATAAAGTATAACTGATTATTAATTGTTAACTACGAAACATTTGAAAGAATAGAAAGTAAGAGAATAATTAATGTATATGAAGATTAAATTATATATATATAGTATAATGCAGATACAAACGTTAAGTTCAGTAAAAATATAACAAATAAAAAATGTGATTTTTTATAACTTGATCTACATATTTAATTTCAGTTTATGCGGCTTGGTTTGTCCTCGCATACATCGCGGCATCTCTCCATCTATTTCTAATACTTTTCTGCTAAAATCTTTCATGGTAAATACGTTACACCAAATGGTAATGTCAAATAACTCACCCTGTACATGCGATCGTAAGTAAGCCGACGTACCTTCGCGAGTTATCGTCGGCCGCACTCGGGCCCACTCGGCAATCGTCGGCACTAACGCTCCCAGAATTCAAAGGAGAGTACAGTTCGCGCCCATTCCGCGATCGCGTCGAACATTAGTGAGCAAACGAGCGCGAATCCGTGGTCTCGGTTCGGTAATACTGACGCAATTTTGGCGTTCACGCAAAACGCTTTAAATAACTTTCGCGAGGCTGTTCTCGGGATGCTCGTCCTCCGACGTTTCCGGCTCCGTATTTAATTTGTTAAAGTCGCGAGTGTTCGGACGCTTTTCCAAGAACTTGAAGCTCCGGCCTCGGCGATTCTCCAGCAAACTAGATAGCTTGAAGTTTTCCCGTCTTTCCGCTTCCCAACGCATCCTCTTCCGCATCGTGAGTAAACATCCTGTATAAATCAAAAAGTAAGCATACATTCGCTCGATTTCATATGCAGAAAGCGTCGAAACGCCACAATAAACCCCTCGTGAGACTGTCAACATTTCTTTAATATAATCCGCCATTATGGATCGTATATACAGTTATGTGTGTCGTATTCGAATCGGCATTTGGCATTTTCTAACTACATTTTCTACGCTTTCTGCAACGTTATTCTCTTTGATGTGTTATCAACAGTTCTTAACATTGAAATTAATGCTGGAAACGACGAAGAAATTGCACTCATTCTGTAGATACGATCAATATGCAATAAATAACAAAGACGAATTATACAACAAAGATGAATATATAAATTAGGAAAGGTGCAGGGGGTGGAGGAGGGGAAGAAGTACAAAGGAATAAAATAAATTTTAAACTGAACTAAAAAGTATATTTGTGTGTACAATGTGAATAAATTTCGAAATAAATAAATAATGTAAAAAGAGGTAGGAGAAGAAAAATTAAAAAGGAGTACGTTATTATACGTTCAATCACAAAAGATGCAATATATAGTACAATGCATAGAGACCTGATAGAGTCCATGATACATTACGACATATCTTTAGGACATTTATAAATTTTAAATAATATTTACACAATACATAAGTACTAAAAATGCATAGTAGTATATATAGTACATCCTAACTACAGTGCACATATGAAATATAAAGCCTGAAAAAGAATTATTTCAGATAAATAAACACAAGCACACAACATAGATATTCAAACGTAGGAACATACATAAATTTGTCACTGCTAATGCATGTAGGACAACATAAGTTTGTCACTGCTAATGCATTTGCAAATGCTTACAAATAATAATTGTCACTCTGTCAAGAAAACAAAATAAATATAAGATCTATAAAACACAGCTGCAACTTCAAGAAAATATAGTCGAGAAATATGTTATTCCTTTTTCCTGTTGTGCATTGTGTGATTATATATTACAGATCTTGAATTTTTTAATTTGCACACTTTCATTAAATATTTCTATAAATAAAACAGGAAAGAAGGAACATTCGATGAACTACTACTAATAAACACATTCAAAAACTAAATTAATGTGCATGCACAATATCAAAGATAGACAGCCAAGCGAATAATTTTCTTCTATTCGACTAGCTTTGAGAATTCAATTGTCGATTCGTTATAATAATATGCTCTACCTCTTTTCTGGCATCTTGCTACAATGGCAGCAATAGCGACGCATATTATAATAAATGAAATGGCAGCTGAGCCAAGACCTAAAATCAATTTTGTCATATTACTTTTCTCAGCATCGGCATCTTTAGTATCAGGATGTATTAGAATCTTAGGTCGACGACGATTGGTGGACACTAAATTTTCAGAATGCGTAGAATCATTTACACCTGTAAAGAAATATAAAATATATGTCCAAATGCAAATCAATTTAAAGAAATTTTCTTATAATCTGCGACAAAATAAAAGTAACGTTTAACATCGTTGCATACCTTGTAGAAATCTGTAAACCTTGTGATTATTTAATTCTATTACATATATCTCGGCACCGTCTTCAGTCACATAGAGATCATGTGGATTATTCATGCCTCCCTTGGGCTCGAATATAGAGAGTATTTTCGCAGAATATATGTCAAGCACGAAACCTCGTACCGGTACAGAATGTGGTCTGTACAAATCAGGTCCATTGACTAGATATAATTTTTCTCGAGCATAGGCGACACTGTAGATTTTTGTACCAATAGTGGGATGGCTGTATTCCTTGTGGAATGTACCGTTGCTGGCAAAGAAACATGAGACACGGCCATTTTCCCTGTCAGCGACATAAATGTAGTCTAACGCGCTCGCAAGTGCTAAAGCATGTGGGACGACGAACGCGTTCGGTGGAGGTAATTGTGAGTAAACAGGTCCTGAAATGAATTCAGCTAAATGTCATCGATCCTGTCGAGCCCCCTCCCCTCTCCCGCCATTCTCAATTTTATTATTACCTCCAACACCCCAGTGACGTCCCCATTGCAGAATCCGTTCTCCGTTCTTATTGAATTTGATTATCCTAGAATTGCAATATCCGTCGCTGACGAAAAAGTCACCATTGGTATGTACAGCAACTGCGGTCGGCTTACAGAATCTGATCTCGTCGTTACCGGGCTCAAAAGCTACTCCCAGAATTATGGATGGTTTCAGTACGCTATTTTCGAATGACGCACTGGCGTGACGATCAGACACGCTTATTTCCGTGCTAAATTGTGCGCGCTTCAATTCATCCATATGCTTCTCTATATCTTGAGCATCAAACTTGAATACTTGATGCATTCCCACATCGGTAATCCAATAATTTCCAGAGTGATCGACGGTCAGACCATGTGGAAGATAAAACATGTTCTTGCCCCATTCTAACAACGTCTTTCCACTCTTGTCCAGAAGTATAATTGTGTTTTGCACTATTCGTCCATAGGTGGGGTTAAGCCTGTTTGCATTATCGAAAGTGTCAAACCCCCAAATGCGATCTCCTCTGTGAAATATAGCGACATTGCCATTTGGATCCATAGAAACAGCTGATACTTGAGTGAAATTCAATTGTGCTGCCCATTGTCGATCCCACACTATGTCTGATAAAAAACACAAGAAAATGTGAATCACATTGTTTCTCTACAGGAATTGATGAATACATACTTTTATTCGAAGTCTGTGAAGTTATCGATTCTTCTTTAGGATGATTAGCAAGCTCATTTTCATTAGCTTTCAAATAGGTGTCTTTCGAGTGCTGTATCTGATCCAGTTGTGCTACAGCTTCTCTGTCTCTTTCCTCATTATCAGGATATTCCAAATATTCATTTGAATTAAATTTTGTATCAGAAAAATGCTGTAATACAGAAGGAAAGTGTTTCTTTCATTTTTCTACTTATGTATGTACTTACAGGATTAGTGTCTGTTCCTACGAAAGATTAACAATTTATATGTGGTATCAAATAAGAAGGTACATAATGTTAATATGTTGATATCATGAAAAAGATGATAAATATATAAGCCTCATTCTAAAGTATTACATTTTTCTTTATACCAAGATATGTACATATGTACTCGCATAATTACCTGGGCATTCGAAATATCCTGCGCGTCTGCCTTGACGTGAATTAAAATTGAAAGTAAAATTAAAACGAAGCAAACGATGTCATATCGAGGTCTCGTCATCGTTTCGCGAAACCGTCATCAGGTGTTGTCGTGTCTCCGGTGTATTTCGTCAATATAGTAAATATCGATAACGTCCACGATACTGGACCGTATGAAAGACCTTCATAACTTTGTAATCACAGAAATACTTCAGCGAACCATGTCAGATGTTTCGACAAGTCGCGTCGATGCTGCACGTTTTAGTATGTTCGATCATACACGACAAGTAGACAGCCTATCACTAAATCAATTGTCACTGTTGATCTAGATCTTCAATTCGTTTATAAATATATCTGTTGCGAACGTGACGCACGCACGATATCGCTGAATAGCGGCGTTTGAAAAAATTTCGCAGCACAAATGTCGACGTGTCAAGAGAGTGCACATTTCCAACAAGTGGCGTCAGACATAACGCCATAATGTTTTGAGACGTGCTTTACCGATGACGAATTCTGCGAGCATCCTTAGCTTCCACCGATAGCACAGATGTGAATCTAGTTTCGCATTACTCACGTATAAAGGCGCTATGTGTATTACTTTATCAAATTTTCGTCGAACTTCTACAAAAGTTTTCATGAGGAATTTTTCGAGTCTCGCTTTTCTTTTGTAAAAAATTTAAAAGTTTATTAAGGTCTTTATAATTTAATAATTCTCAGTTTCAAGTATTTTGTCTTTTGAGTTATAAATTGAGTTGCTATTAAAAATTTTAGTCAGAATCCTCCAAAAGTCGATTAAAAAGTATGTTGTTAATCATATTTTTCATATTTACAATAACTACTATTTTATCGCTCTATGTTATATTTTTTTATACTACTACATATATAATATATCAGAGAAAAAAGTAGTATTATGGGCCCCATTTATGTTTCGTACAATAACTCTGTCAACAAATAATATTTTTAATTGAGAATTGAACGATTATATTCGTCAAAATGTTGTTTAATCGATTTTAAACTCAAAATTATAAAATATTTATTACTTAGGACATTATTTGTAATTATAGAGCTTTTTCATTTATAAAAATGTGGCGACATTGCATAATGGATTAAAGAGAAACAGGGAGGGTAATTTAGTCTTCAAATAAAATAGATTTAAAAAAATTTATTCTGTTTAAAATAACAGTGTTTTCTTACAAAATTATATATATTCAAAATAAATTCTTAGAAGGAATAATATTACCTTTTTCACTTTCGACCGAAAACGAATATTTGGTTCTTTCTTTAATTTCAGTTTAAATCGAAACTTTAGCGGAAGTTTTATAAAAGTTAGAAGGATAAATTGAAAATGAATTTCATAATGAAAATATACATTTATATTATGATATTTTATTCAATTATAATATCTGTATGTATGTATGCGTATGCGCGCGCGATGCATATGTGATACATTATTAAATTTTATTAAATATAACGTTAAAAATTTCGGTTGCTTCAATAATGGATACGAAAAATGAAAACTATAAAATAATAGTCTTTATAAACTTAAAAAATATATTTTTTGGAAACTTATGATTACATAAGTTTCCACACACTTATGATTGCATTTGTACTTTAGTTATATGAAATAAAATATGCTTACGATTTAAGGAGAAAAATTTCGTAGTTTGTGGCGCTTGCCACATCGGCATCAGCTCTGACCGATATGTTATGACTTGATCAGTTTCAGTTTACATCGAAACTCTTTTTCAATTTTGGTCGAAACTAAAACTAAAACCGAAATCCTTATTTTTGACCAAAAATAGGACGTCTTAATTTTTAAAATTTAGGACGTCTAGGAGGTTCTAATTTTTTTGTTTTAGGATATTCATTTTCACTAGGCGTAACCTCTTGATATCCATTTTTTGAAAATACAAGATTAAATTGATATAGCTCAGAATTAATGTTAATATAATAAATTTAATTTAATATAATAATGTTCTTTCAGAAACAATTTTTTTAATATTAAATAAAATAAATAATAAAAAGAACGGTTATTTGTGTGCACTTGGCTCCTTTTTATGATATTACATTATATCATAAGGCATAGATAATATCGAATTATGTTTGAGAACATCTTCGTATTTTATAGATATTCCACAGTTCAGGGATAATATCGATTCATAAATATCGTAAGCATTTTGTTGCCGTGAATGTGAATATATTCTTGCATAAATCTTATATCACACACACACATGAATAAGGTCGTTCATTGAGATTAGCGAATCCGTTATTCACACAATTGCTCGTGCTTCTGCTTGGAGATATTTTAACTTTCAACATTTCAAAAGCGCGGAGAGATATAACTTTCAATATTACGGCCGTTCTTGCGTCCGGGATCGAACTGATAGAGTAGCTATTGTAGCTGTTTCCATTATAATCAAGATTGACTTATAATAGTTATCCTTTCGTTCAATTATAATAGTTATCCTTTCGTTTAAACTCTCCATTATGCGTAAGTACGCGATAGCCATTACATTGTTTTCTCAATCGTTTGCAGATTCGTCGAGAGAGGAAAAGAGCAACGATATAATGTGAAATTGTTTAAAAGGATAATTCAGTACATTGAATCGTTTTTTATTTTAGGGTATAAAATTGCAAAGAATCTATTGCACGAATCGATAATCGACCCGCACTCACAGTGGAATTCATGTCACGTAAAAAATACATTTTGAAGCGACGGTTTTGCGCGGAGCATTAGTTTAAGTACTATGCGCAATATATAACTTCGAAGGATGGCGCGTATTTTTTAGCAGAATTTTCCGCGGATTTTCTTGACAATCGGAAGTTCGAAGCGTCAGGTTTAGCTTCCATATTGATTTGCCTCCGTTCGTATTTTACTTCCCCGCTCTCGCACGCTAATCCTTAGACGGATGAAAAGCTTTACCGTTTGAATGTTCCGCAATCCAATACAGTCTGTATCCGCCAGACGACGTCGCCGGAATCCGTCACGAGAATTTCCCGTGGCGTGGTTTCGTCTGGAAGGGTTGAATTTGTACTGGAATCAATGCAGCAGCCTCGTTCGATCGTGGATTGCATTCCACGCCAGCCTGTCGTGAATACATTATTTATGCGCCTATGGAGCTTTATTTTTATAATATACGAGATTAAACTTTCTGTCCTTAATGCGCCGCGAGTCGACGAAGAAACTTTACTTCTCGAATATCGCCGGGGCGAAACTTTCAAATTGCCGAAGTGTCCGTAAACGAGGAAGGTCATTTCCAGTAATAAGACCGCGATCTAATTGGGAAACAGGCTTCGCGTAATGAAATTTTCATGATACCCTAGCGATTGTATATCCCATACGACAGACTTTTATCGATTAATCCAAGTCGAATTTTGAAATCAAAATTCTATTCTGCTTGTCTATCGTATTAAACAAAGCGACGTCGGTGTGTTTTGTCCGGTCGTACGATCTTAAAAAGGTGCATTGTTCGCACAAATGACGCAACGTTCTGAACAATGTGTATATCGACCCCCTGCAGTGGTGGTTTTCTCCTATTATATTCATTGTACTATTCCTGTCATTTTGCACGCAAGATGCGTTGGAGTGTTATCCAGGCTCGACAATGGCGGTGCTCATCCTTTCGCTCAATCGAAAGCGTCGATTCCGCATTCATCGCGTTGTCCGCGTCGACGCCCGATTTTCACCTTAAACTGCAGACGACAGTGAGTTCTTTATTACGGTGAGAGAGAGAGAGAGAGAGAGAGAGAGAGAGAGAGAGCGATTGTCAGCCGCGAATAAACATAAAGAGATATGTAGGACCCCCCCCCCCCCGCGGTTGGGTGATACCCGACCGGGAAGACCACGTTCGATGAGCGACATTACGAGCCCTTCTCGTTGTAGGACACCGAAAGGATTTGACAATCGTTTTGTTCCTCTTTTTTCCCCTGCTTCACCTTTCCCGCCTCTTCTCATCTCCTTCCTGCCTGCGACTCATTTATCTTCTTTTGGGAAATGCAGTGCGACGCGCGTGCGAGTACGCGCGAGAGAGAGAGAGAGAGAGAGAGCTTACAAATCCATTTAGTGCGCCACTCGGAAAATAAAGAAACGCGGCCGTCTCTATTTCTATGCTAAGCAGTCGGACGTGCCTCGTGCGAGTATATTCGCAACAAATTTTACACCGTGAATATGCCTTCGACCCAGTTCTTAATGTACTTTATCTTCTTTTTCTTCATTTTATTCTGCCTCCTTTATCATTTACATTTTCTATAATCTTTTTAACAATATAATCTTTTAACTACAAAGTTTCGTTGAAATCCACTAACGTTTTAATTTTCACATGAGGTATCCATTATACAGTCTCTAATTAATGAAATTAATTGGATCTTCGAATTTTATCAATGGAAGATTCAACGTAATGCAAGGAACGAGGGATTAAAAAATAATAAAAAGTACACTCGAAAAAACGTTGTATATACACACGAGTATAATAGAAAAAGAAGTTGTATTAAATAATTTTCATTTTATCTCGATGTTTTTTTAACTCTCTCCCGCTCTCTTCACGCATCAAATATTCTTTCATTAAAGAAGCGAATAATTAAACTTTTTTCTCCCTCTCTCTCTCTCTCTCTCTCTCTCTTTCTCTCTCTCTTTCACTCTCTTTCGCTCGGTCCTATTATGATGTAGTAAAATTAAAAAGGACACATCTGCGACCTATAAAATTAGACAGCATCAAGATGAAGCCTTCGATATAGCGTCATCGTTATCGTTCTTAAATGTCGCGTTAATCCACAAATACGCTTTTCGTCGCTCGGCAAGAAAAATCGACAGCGAAATGCAAAAGCGCGCGCGTGGACACAATCCGCGGAGATTCTTTAATCTCCCGCCGCGCGATTCGACGCGTATTTGTGATAGCCGTTCGTGCAGATACGGCTGCCGCGTATCGAGTTTGGTTTCACGCGGTTTAGCTTTTAAATTGCGGAGTCGGCGCTTCCCTTTGATAGCTAGGGGATAAACGGGGCGCGTACGCGCGCGGAAAGGCGGGCACAAAATAACGGGATGCGATTCCGCGTGTCACGGCGATGACTGGCATTCATTAAAATATATGTGTAAAGGATCGCGATTATGCGCCAACGCGAGGAAATAGTATGCATGGTAGCTGTGATTTAACCCTGATGTGACGCGTTTTCCCATTTTCTCTCTCGACAAATGTGGTCGTAGTTTCTCACGTTAACTCTTCCATGTCCCAGAGAAATCTGTTATGAATGAAAATAAAATTAGTATTGTTATAAGGATTTTCGAAGTTGCTGATTATACAAAACTGAAGTTAAAATAACCAAAATTAAAATGACGATATCATATGTTGATATCTGTGAAAGTTATGATTTTTTTTGTAACCGGCGCACACATTTATCGCAGGTACGAAAGGGTCGAATTATCTGGTTGTAAACAAGAAGCGTTTTTATCAAACGAAATTATTAATTATACTTAATCGGGATTATGGTAAAGAAAATACATATTACAATGAATATATATTCTAAAGGGATTTTATTGTTCGATTGAAATGGAAGGTGTTACATATTTTATTTTATCTCACAGATAGACGTTTGATAGAAACGTAAAGGCAGAGATGAGAGGAGCAATTTCTCTCTCTTTTTTTTTTTTGTGACATCGTTGTATGTTAACATCGGACGGTATGTCGCGGAGAAGGCGGTCTTGGGCGAAAAATGACGCGTTCGCACTAGAAGCGGGTGTAACACGATTTTATCTCAGTTTTTCTTCGAATAAGACGGCGCATATGGAAAATCGTTAGCACTTGCGCGCGCGTCGAGGGCTTATGCAAATACGGATTCTCCTTTATTTCACTATTCCTATAACGTACTGTTCTTTATACAGTACGCTACTTATTTCGCGTCTCATTACCGTGTATAAAGCGAAACAATATTTTCCCGGCCGTTAAGCGCTCTCGCGCAAAGGAGGAGGACGCGGTGGAGATATTTGTCGGGCGTGCATTAAATCGCATCGCGAGATCGTGCGCATCGTCGGAATGTACGATGGCCGCGCTTTAAAATACGAAACTTCGCCGACGTCGCCGATTCGCGCGAGACGGGTCGGGGGGAGAGGTCGGCGGAGTAACTCGAGTTGCTTCCATAAAGCGTAGGAATGTATCTGCGATATTGCCGAGACGCGCTCGCACGTTACCGTGTGATCTATCATCGTGGAAAAGTGAGAAGAGAGATTAAAGAGGGAGAGATTAAAAAACCGTGAAACGATGTTAGAAATATCGGAGGACGTTGAAATCTCGGTCGACAAATTTCTCTCCGCCGGTCTCTCNAAAAAGCTCCCCCCCCCCGAGACCCCCCCCACCCCCCCCCCCCCCCTCCCCATACCGTTAAAAGCACCGTCGATCGATAACGCATGCAGCGCTCGTAATAATAAATTACCTAGACGCGCGCGAAGAGCGAAGTAGCGATCCGACCGGATAACGTCAGCGAGTTAGAGCGCGTTAAGATTGCCAGACGATTCCTACCTGCTGGTCCCTCCGGTGTTTCCGCCCCGACATTAGTTTCGCGAGCTATTTCGAAATGTCATCTTGCATGCACAATTTATTCTCGTCGCTTGTCCCTTTACACAAACATTTATACGTATATGTAGTCACGAGATAGAATTCCCCTTTGAAATTTACACGTAATCATATTGTCGAGCTAATTCATGTTTACCGAACGAATATTTATTTTTTACACGTGGGCTGCTAACGATTTGTTAAACGCGCGCGAAACTTATCGCGCGTGTGCAAATCAATGCTCACCTGTCCTTTTTCTCGTCTATCTCTCTCTCTTTCTCGTAATCGAGAGCCTCACAATACGCGTCTCCACCACGATACCGAGACCTGCCTGTACAAAGGACAATGACAAAACTGGGAATTACTGGGGATAATCCTCTAAATGTATCGTCGCGCGTAAGCAACGCGGGCAATAAAACGTGAGCAGGGACAAAGAGTAGCGCGAGCTAGCGCACCGAGCCAGCGTGATAACCGTGAAGGTCAGAATTTCTCTCCCGTAGGGAGATTAACAGGGAGCTCTCTCTCTCTCTCTCTCTCTCTCGTAGTCGCGGGAAGGGCGGTTATATTATGTTGTGCCGTGCCGCGAAAATTAATTACAAACTCCGCCGTGTTCTGTGCAAGGGCATGCAAAAGTGGTGAGGCGGAAGGCGGAGGAAGAGAAAGAGAGAAAGAGGGGGAGAGAGAGAGAGAGAGAGAAAGAAAAAGGCGCGGAACATTATTGCAAAACTCTTTGCATCTGCATATGCGCGCGCATGAGGAACACCGCCGCGCTACGCCGACGTATTGAGGTGTATTTACAGAACGGAAAGGGGCGAGAGAGAGAGAGAGAGAGAGGAGCGTCTGCCACAACTTTTACGGCCCCATTCTTGGCTATAGCTTGTATCATTCTCTTTCGCACCGGTGCTGAGACTTCGATGAATAATTTGCCGGCATCCCGCCGGGTTTCACGCTGCATTGCAGTTTATACACACGCGGGCGAGCGGGCGCGCGTGTGCGACATTCTAAGCAAAAGTTCCGTCATACCGTTATTTCCACCGTGACTACTTAGCGCCAGTTTATACTATTAATTTAATTACGTTCTTTCGCTGTAATTATGTCATCAATTATGGCGCAGTCGGGGGAAGGGGGCGTGCAGGAGCGCGTTTACACGCCAACTTCGCGCTCTTACTGTCGACGCGTTCACAGGACCTAAGTCATTAAGTAAACGTTATTAACCTTATTGCGTAACGTATTGCGATAACGTTATTCCTCGAGCACGACCTAATTTGTAACGAATCATATTTTATACATATAAAATAACGTTGAAGAGTTTCTCTACTTTAAAATTTCCCCCGGACTTTGCGCGAACCTCGTAGAATGCTCTTTTTTTTTATTCGTTTTCTTCTTCCTTTTCTTTTTTTTTTAAAGTGTTTTAAGTCTCGACTCTGGAATTAAGCCAAAACCGAAGCTACGGCTTAGTTTCTTGTTCATTTACGGTTTTCTTGCTCCTTCCCTCTTCTTCCTGCTTTTTTCTCCTTCCATTACTTGCATATTCTTTTGCATCATTACGTGTCAAGAAATATCGAGAATTTTCTGCTTTGGAATTCGTAGCTTTTATTAACCTTGTTTGCTCGCGAAATAATATCTCCAAGACTTACGCGTTAGTTTCTTTTTTTTTTTACCAATGTGTATTCGTTGCGTCGTGTTTGCGTCACGGGTGAGGATGACAAGTGCAGATGCGCACGACGAAGATTCCCCTGCAAGAGGAGCGCGCTCCTCGTTTAAATACTACTCCGGCTATTAGGTTGTATTCTGGAACAAATCGCGTACGTTTAAGAGATAGATCGCGATTACTCGGCACATTCGCCCGTGCATTTAACATCTCATTTAACTCTCAAATGCACTCGCGGGGCTCCCGAGGTAACGCCAGTTCGAGAAACAGAGCAGCAGGCACGCAGCGTGCATCCTCCGCGCGCATCGATAACGAAACAATCGACCCGTTTATTATAATCCAAAGACAAGGTGTTCGTTTACGCCATGCCGCAAATCTCTTCTGAGAAATGGAGAGAGAGATAAAAGTTGGCGAATCGATAAGTCGGCTGCCGCGATCGGCGGTATGCATCGTCGTATATTGTCGCCTAAACAAATGCGAAAGTCTCAGCGTGTCTGACGCGTTCGCACCCACACCGTCTCCGCGAATGATTTTTCCTGCCGAGAGAGCTTCTCAATCCGCCGCCACGGATACGCTTCTCCGTGAGATTTTCGGCGCGTCGGTGTTGAGAATTTCCGATGAGCCCGCACAGACAACGGACGACGAGATTCCGCGGCACTGGTACTTCTAATCAGCCTTGTGATGCTCCCAGTAACTAGATGTTACTAGGCGAGAGATAACATTGAGCGCGTCTTACCAGAGACAGCCACACCAGGCGACGACGACGACGAAGCTGACGACGCCCGAGGAAGATGTAACATTCCGGAATGTGGGTTACACTCCAATTCCCAGCGCGTCTTCTCTCTCGGCACGCCGTAGACGTAATAGAGAGTGGCCGGACTCAGATGAAACTGCAGATCGTATTCACTCGTCGTCACCCGGGGATGGAGAACTCACCGCGATCACGTTCCCGCAAACCAAACGGCGCGTGAGTAATATTACACCGAGTAATATCGGCTTAGTAAAAACAATGCAGTACGAGACGATCGGACATTATACACAGGTGCACAATGGCGGCGGTGGCGATGAGGGGCGACGACAAACGCGATTAATTTCGGAGACGCAGTCTTCAACCGGTCTCAATGGCGTCGCAGCGCTGTAACAGAATTTACGTGCCTGCACGCGGTTTCGTATCGCAATGTACGTGTACATCAGTAATGTTTCCGTCGCGAGATTATTTGTCAAATTTGATTGTTCAATGCGTTGCGATCCCCCGGCTTATTTCGCGAGGTAACCGTGCAACTTGTCCCGCGCTATTTTACTCGTTGTCGTCCTCACTCTCGACGCAGTATTGTGCGACTATAATGAAAAATCGTAATTTTATGTGTTACACGACAAATAGTGTTATTTTATTATTATTTGTCATTTATTCTTAATCCATGCCTTGCGGCTTTGGATAGTTTCCGATTTGTATATTCATTTTACGTACATTTGTTTATTAATTTTCACTTTTTTACATCGTTTTATCTTATCCTATTTCACTATCTGCTGTCCCTACACCTATATATATCTTCTAATCTTTCGCTCCTTCCGAATTTGGTGGAACGTTGAAACTTCTTGCGCCGATACGACGCGTCTTGGACAATTCGAGGAGCAAATTTCGTGATATGACGTAATCGTGAATCGGGAGAGAGAGAGAGAAAAGGTTAATTAAAGGCAATATAGTTTCGGTGAGATCATGCCCCAAATCGGGAGCTTTGATCAGCATAGCCGGGTTCTTTTGAGCCAAACTTTTCTCGATATTACGGGCTACGATGCCTTTCTTCTTGGTGCGCATCACTGTACGATGGATCTTCAAGTGCCGGCTTTATTGTAGGCCTCTCTATATAGATAGTAATAAATCAAGCCGGGCAAAACATGGTCTATCCGAAGTTTATGCTTTGTCGTACAAGAGGTATTCTAGATTTGCCCGTTCAGAAATGCTCTTTGTGCGCGTTTTCTTCGTCATTTTGTTCTTCGTCTCAACCTTTGATATTTATCAGTTGCTTGTGTGTGCACCAGCATTTGATGATGTTTATTCCGGCCCTATATGAGATTTGCGAAATACGATATTCTATGCTGTGCCTACGATAAATATCAGCCTAATGAAAACTCTTTATAAACACTATTACGTGCTCAATATTTATTTATATTTGCTCGTTGCAAAGGAGTGAAGTGAGTTTAAATTATAAATTTTTACTCGAGTCACACACTTGTGAACCGTTGGGAAAGGGAAAAGTATCAAGACGTAAATGCAAACTGATACGATTTATAAAATTGATTTTTATTTTGAATAATTCTGTCTTCAGTTCGACATTTTCTCGAGATAAAGTACGAAGGGAAAATGTACGAACGTGCCAAATATGTGGAAACAAATATGAAAGCATCCCGTATAATATATTAGAATCGGACTTCGATACTAAAGCCAGTTTGCCTCGGTTCACGCTCGTAAAGCCCTTCCCCGGGCGAAATTATTCACTAACCATTTGCATCCCGTGTCGAGGTGGACTCAATGGCTTATAATAATCCCATGCATGTTTCCTCAAAGACCCGAAACAATTCACGATTACGCTGTTGCAAACATCATTTTTGCAATCTGTCGCGAAGAGCTGTACACGTGTGACGGGAAATGCTGTATCAAAGGACAGTTTCCCGATAACGAGTGAAAACCAAAAGAAAATCATATTTTTCTTAAAATACCAACCATCTCTCTCCCTCTTGTTCCGCCGTTAATAGGAGTTAATGCTTACGCGCGGTCATTTAACCGAGTAGCGAGTTTCGCAATCACGCGGGCCGCTTCTTACAATATGTTTTCCCAACCGAAAGCAACATTACGTCAAAATGTGGGCTACAGTCTCATAAGTACAGGCCATGAGGCTCCACAGTCGTATTAGAGCGCCCACGGGCGAATGACGTGGACGGGGCTGCGGGGGGTTACGCGGGTCGGCGAGGCAGTGCGGATAAAGGGGGTTGGCTCGCGAACGAGGGATGAGGGTGGATAGTAGTAGTCGAGGGGAGGAGATCGTAGGAATGGGAATAGCGATGGAGAAACGACGGTACTGGCGGGCTGGTGTACGTTTCTCGTTCGTCTGTGCATGTGATATAACGCGTAGATGTGTATACGCGGGACGCGACGATGTCTGCCGTCGGCTGGAGCCACGCTGTCGCTGCTGTGGCATCGATCCACCACTCACAACGACTTTTTGTCGCGGCTCGCGCACCAACGAGATCTTTAACCTGAAAGCTGCTACGCTATAACTGGTTTTCGGTCCGGAGCGATGAGAAATCATTTCGCTTAGATCATCCTTCGTCACCTCGCCGAGCCTCGGGGCGGGTTCGCCGCATCGGTCGCGTCGTCTGATGAGCAACACGGCCGAGGAAAAAGACGTCTCGGGTATTCGATGAGTTTTCGATTTCACGCTTTAAATTGTATCGCCGTCGGCTCCATACGTACCTCGTGGACGGTGAAATTACACCTGTAAAAACTATTTGTTTCGCTTACAGTGCATCATTGTGACAACAATCGAAACAATGTCGTTATATATTATTACGATAAATAACGAGCGAAGGGAAAGAATATTGTGCCATATTGAGGTTTTTAAACATATTCAAAAGTTATCGAGTTGATATGTTCGGACATTTAACTCATTATTATTTTAATTTCTGCGTTGCTACACGAGGGTCCATGCATTTCATATCGTATTTTTTAAGTTTATATCTTCCTATATTTTTATCGTATGCGCCGAAGAGGATTCAAATACCGAGAACCGAAACATTTGCGGGAAAATTATAATGTATCACCGGTCAAACATATATTTTCCGCCCATTACAACATCGCTTTGGCTCTTATTTGCCTCATTGTATAGCTTGATTGTATACCTCGAGAGCCATTTGATTATTTATATTTAAAAGTTGTTGCCCGTGCGCAGCTAATGCATATCCTCTGCCACTCATTAGCAAACCCCTAATATAATTTACGTATGCTCGAAATTTATGCAAGTAACGGGTCAATAAGACAAAAGCAGGGCGAATTAACACGCAGCTCGTTTACCTGCTTACCGGAAATCAAATTATGCGGGAACATCGCCGTTGGTCCAAAACTCGATTCGCCCGGTGCCATGATTGGTTCGTGCTTTGACTTCCGCCGGCGCGCAAGAGAAGCCAACTAGTACAACGTAATGTAACACGATCCCATTTCTAGTTTATAGCTGGGATTAAACGAGTTTCGTAGTACCTAAACCGTATTCTTAGGCGAAATTTATATGCTGCATTATACGATTCTTCCGGTACATTGACATTCCGTATTGTAGACCGCTCGTGCCGATTTCTCGTGAACAATGACGTTTCTTTGCGCTTTATTATATACAAAAAATAATGTTATTTTTTCAGTATATTGAAATAACGACAGTTGCGTCGAGTCGCTTCGTACAGACTGTTGTTGCATCGCGCCGGTTTATGGCGTTTATGCGTCACAAACTGCTATTATAGATTACTTTTCGCCCTTTATTTCACGCCTTTTGTCCCTTTATGTCGGCTGCTGCAGTACCGCAAGTAATAAAATTCCTCGTTGAATCTTGAGTGGTACTCCATTTTCGCGCAGGATAATTTGTCACTAGAAACTTCGCCGGGGAAGTTGGAAATTAGTCCACAGCGGCGTAACCTATCGGACTTCCCGAAGTTTCATGCGGATTTTTGTAAGTTTGCTCCACGTTGCGCGGTCACTTCGTAGCGGAAACAGTTTTAGCAAAGATGCGCGATATCCGACTTAATATAATTTATTCACAACAAAAATATATATTTGCGCGAACCTTTCAATATTAAAAAAAAAAGCTTCATTGTAGACATTTATACGAGCGTCCCCGTTATTAAAAAAATCTGAAGAAAAACAGCTTCTACAGTTGAACAAAATTTATCATGGATACTCTGCGACAGACAAGACAACGTACGTATATATGTACGTTTCGTTACACAACAATGCATTGCACCTAAGAGCGAGATATACAACGAGTAAATAACTATTACTTGAAACAAACTAGTGGGCGAGTTCGCCCGTCGCGAGAAAAATGGAAGCGAATTAAGCCGACGGTTCTAAGTACCGTGACCATGCCAGTGGTGTGTGTTCGTATGCGCGCGTGCGCGCACGTTTACAGGGTGGTAACTCGACTTTCAGTATCATCTCGTTGTGTACTTCGCGATTGCGACACGCAGCGTTATTCGTCCCGACCGAGATGCGGAATATTCAGGAGAAAACTGCATAATGCCGTCGACACTTGTCGTTGAAGTACTCCGCAGCGCTGGACATGACCCTTGCGAGAGGGTGTGTTCGAGAGAAGTGACGGCGCAACGGCGCGTTAATTAGCGAGTTCCAGTGTCCGCGTCTGCCTAAGTGGTTTCCCACTTTTGAAGGGGTCTAATCGAGGCGCCCAGTAAATGTTTTCGACGCGAGGAAAAAACGCATGTGGGTGTCCTTTATCACGAGCCGACCGGCTTACTAACGAATCGAATTCGAGGACCGCAATCCCGAGTACACCGACGTGGTAACGCACAGCCTTGAATATATATTTGCCTTTCACTTTCTTCTTAATTTTGATTTTATTTCGCCAATATCGAACTCGTTCACGTGACTCGAACAGCGTATCAAATCGTACGTTTACTAGCATTCCTCTTTCTCGTCGTATAAAAACGAAAACGATATTTTCGGAAGTGAAACGAACATATCTTCGTGGGCCCGGAAATTTTCCGCAGTGCTACAATTTTAAAAATATATATAATAAAATATAAACAATCGAATCTTTTTGAGTGACAGAGTCGTGGGATGCGTCTTGTCGATAATTAGTTGTGTCTCGCGAATTAGTATGCTCGCAACGATATGAGGCAAGTGTATTCGTGCATACTTGCCATATGTATGCAAATAGATTAGTTGTTTCGACAAAATTTGCAGGATGTTTGGCGGATTACGCGCCTTAATTGCCAAAGGGTCAGAATCAGATACGTGCCGATTAAATTAACGGTTATGCAGATCGGTGCTGCAAGCAGTATTTTGAAATTCAGTACTACGCTGTATCAGAGGGAAATATTATGTAACTTAGAATGTATCTACGCGTTTGATCATATCACGCGTAACACACTGGCTTTATTAGTCGCGACGCGTGTGTTAAATTTCGACGATGTATTACGACGAGACGCTCCTCGCGGAAAATGCGCCCGCGCGAAACTTCACCGGGAAGCAAATTTGTCTTCCCTCTGTGCCAATATTTGGCGGTTCGAATGTAACTAACTTTCGTAAAACGTAAGACCGTTTATGCTATCTTTCATTTTAAACGAAACGTTTTGTAAACGTTAGAAATGACCCTAGAACTGTTACTACCCCCGGTCCTTTTGCGCTTTCACGTTCGCACTATTTTTCCGGTAGAAGATAAAAGCGTGCAAAGTGGAGAGACAAAGGTGACTGCCCGGTTTCTACGGAGTAGAAATTGCTTTAAATGTTTTCAAAAATCTCGGTTCACCATTTCACTCGTGATATTTTTCATCGCTCTTCAGCGACCGATGAAGCGTTAAAAAATAAAGCGACTTTGTACAGCTGACGTTTCAAGTGCGCTTGCGAATTTAAACATTGCAACAAACATACTCGGAACTATTCACAAGAGTGTTCTATGCTTCGAGAGAGCACTATGATTCTTCTCTATTATTTATCGCAATTTTTACAATTACATTTCTATACGCTGCGAGAAATTAAAAAAAAAAAAAAATATTAACGTAGAAAATCGGGTCACTCCTTATCGCTTAAGTGTGTCGATTTTCACAATAGGATTCACATTCCTATTTCCTTTATGCGCGCCGCGTCTTGGCTTACACGAAAGTTTGTCGAAAGTCCCGTAACCTTCGAACAAAATCACCGGCGGAAATTCACTTATATCCGAACAACCTGTTCGTTTATGAGGAATCCGGCGCGTGCTGTCAGCAAGATACGACGAACAATAGAGCCTCTCTCTCTCCGTGTATCCGACCGTGGCGTGGTTATACGTCGCGCGCCGCGTGAAGCTTCACCTATGTCGCACGGCGCGCACGTGCGCGCCGGCATGTTGCACACACCAAGACACACGTTGCGCATATAATGTCGCCGTTTATGCCGTGCACGTGCGCGGAACAGCTGCATTTTAAAATCACGGATTTCGCCGCGCGATTTGTCAGGGAACACGCGCGCGACAAGTCACCTACGCTCGCGTCGACGCGAATCTAAAATTTCTTCGTCACACACCCGTACGTACGCCGCCTCCATTGACAGCATCAATTTTATCCCGCTAGGACAATCAATTCTTCCCGCTCGATGATTCTATAAGAAATGCACGACGGAACGCCGTGAAAAATATGAGAGGGAGAGAAAGAGAGAGAGAGAGAGAAGGACCGAAAGATTTTGAAATCCTGAACATTTGATTCTTGTTAATGTTTCCTTTTAATACATATCTCGAAAAAAGTTATGATTTTTAATCTCGTTTATTTACGCTTATCCCGTTTATAATCAAGTAGGAAAGTTCTGACTATCGGTGATATTTTAGGAACTCATATTAAAAATTCATAATAAAATGAAACATTTTTTACGATCTTATTTTGTTATACGAATTAATGTTATAATTATGTTACGAATATCAGTTACGGAGATAACACGAACTTACAGAGAGTTGAGAAAAATCTTTCCCGTGCGTCATAGGGTGACTAATATTATATGACATCGGTGTAAAAATATCTTTCCCGCATAAGACATTGAAGAATCGATATAGACTCGAGAAATGTTAAAGCATTCGCACCGCCATTGGAAATACCGCGTTCAGATTAGCAGACAGGGATTCATAAATCATGTATCGCTAGTTTCGCATCCTCCTTTAAATGCAATCTACAAGCGAATTCTCGCTTTAAAGCCACTTCACGATTGATGTTAAAGCTCGTCAAGCGCGGCTACGTTCTCTCTCTCTCTCTCTCTCTCTCTCCCCCTCCCTCTCCCTCAAGTGCTTGAACGTCCTCTTTGAGCCGTAAACTTTTATTTGCGCACAGTGTATGTCAGCGTAAACTCTGAGCGACCCGTGTTTTCTTGCAGACCCACTTGGCCGAATACGTGCCTAAATAAGAAAAGCCATATCGAACGCCTGCACACCTGGTCAAGAGGGTGGAATAAGGCGAAACGGATGGGTCCGCTCACACACACCGTCACTCTGGAGGATCGCGCCATCAAATAGAGAGCTCACCGGTTACACGCGACTGTAAGTCCTTCCTCGTGCACTTAACTTTGTATTTGATTGTTATGCTTCATCTCGCCGCGCACGAAGATCGGAAATTATTCCGAGTGAGAAACATCTTTCGTACACAAGTAGAGGTTATAAGGTGAAATGAGTTTAATAAGAATTCGATGAAAATTATGCTACGTATACATTGAAATATTGACTAACTGCTTGCGCGATTAAAGAAAGATCGGCCATTCGAGATATAAGATATTTGCAACTGAAGTTGACACTTTTTATGCGGAATTGACATACTATTTTTAATTTTAATATCTTCTAACTGAAAATAAGATTTTGATGAAAAACTACATATGCATATGCATATATTTAAACACTTATATACCTCTTTGTATTATCTATGTATCTTTATGTTAAATCAATTGATACATACTCAGTCTATTCAGGTTCTGGTGCAACTAGTATCGAAAAAAAAAATACAAGACGTAAATTATTTTTTGTTTGTATTTCCTTTTATTCAAAATACACTTCTGAGTCAATGCAACATTGGGAGCGATTAAAAAATTTTTGGGAGCAGTTACCGTACTCCGTTTTGGCAATCGCCTTTAAAATCACGGTCGAAGCCCTTTGAATGTCCTGAATAGTGTCGTAACGCTTCCTTTTCATTGCCAACTTGAATTTTGGGAATAGCCAGAAATCGCACGGAGCTAAATCAGGCGAATGCGGGAATGTTCGAACACTGTGATGCCATTTCTGGCCAAGAAATACAATCTTGGATTTGTGCGGCGATGCATTATCATGCAAAAGCGACCCTTGCCCTCTCGGTATTCAAACCGAACTCGAAGAATCCTGTTCCACAAGTGATTCAGAAACTCAAATAATAATCAGCATTGACCGTTTGATCTTCTGTTATGAATTCCTCGTTTCGTTATGAAAAATAATTTATCATCGACCAATTTATCATAGGCAATGATACTTTTTTTGTGAGGATTAAACGCGCTGCGCGGTCAAAATTTTCTTTTGAGATAAATAACAAGTTCAATTGCCGATGCGTAACACACAGTCGCATTTGCGCGTGTCGCAAAGACATATTTACCGATTTGTCTCGTGTGAAAATTAATTAATCGACAGAAGTCGCAGGTTAGAGACAAGCGATTACGATGGTTGATATAATTACAGCATGCGCACGTAAAACAGCGACTATATAAAAAAAATTAGTATCTCGTGGCGCGATAAGAACCCACGAGAGACTTGATTACCCTGTTCGCATCCGACGAATCTTCCTTTGTCGCGACCCTAACGCTCCACGCGACTTATCGCCGACTTATCGTCATCCATAAATAAACGCGAAGAAGCCTTTCTCCCCGTGCGGCCGACGACGTTCTTTTGAGCGTACGTAGCCAGGATTTAACACGGTTGTCTCGCTTTTTCCATTCTGCTCGCGCACAACGCGAACGGCGTCGGGTACGTTTTACGCCTCCGTTTCTGCACGATGCTTTTCCGTCTTTTTGTTTCCGTAAAGGCGCTCTCGTCACCGTAATGCACGAGCCGTTACCGCGAGGCCTTTCATCGAAATAAATATACCGGAAGCGGCGGGACGGTTTTATACGGAATTGGCGGGGGTCCCTGCTCGGCTCGTACCGTGCATTTATCTCGCCTCTGCGGGGGAACGGCTCTCCGAGAGTGCCGTAGGGACGTCAAAGGCCTTAAAACGTTTCGATTTTCATGCGTTTCCCTGCGTACACGCCTTCCAGAACACGTCGACTCGCACCGACCGAGTCCGCGGGATTTACTCACGTCGTATTTGCTCGCTCTCGCAGCAACGATAACGTAACGTTT
Organism: Dinoponera quadriceps; assembly: GCF_001313825.1. Classification (NCBI taxonomy): domain Eukaryota; kingdom Metazoa; phylum Arthropoda; class Insecta; order Hymenoptera; family Formicidae; genus Dinoponera; species Dinoponera quadriceps. Next base: position 1,964,512 of record NW_014554712.1, on the reverse strand, counting down.
CTGAGGCTGATTGGCATTTATTAAAACGCGATCCATTAGAGCACGTGAAAATGTTCCCTTAAAATAAGGTTCCCGGTCGTTAAGTCGAACGTGTGTTACGTCAGTCGGTCCCCCCCCGGGTGCGCGCCACTTCCGCGATTTAATCAAGCGTTGTCGAAGATAAATCATCAGACCGTCCTAAGTTTAGACCCTCGTAAATTGCGAGGGCTAACTCGGCCTACGCGATGAAACGTCTCTGTCCTGAGCGGCGTAAACACGCTCGAGGACTCGTTATAAACATAAAAAGGAAATAAAAACTTGTAGTATCGAGAAGGAATTGTCTAGGTTAGTGCACTGAGAGAAAAATACAGTTATTTTCAGGGACAACAATATCTTTTTTTCATTTCAATCGCAAAAATAATCGAGAGAACTATTTTTCTAGCAAGTGCTACTATAGTGTTAGCGACAATAACCTTACGTGCACGTTGCTACTGCTATTTTTGTGGTTAAAATAAAGAAAGGATATTGTTGTCCCCAAAAATAACAATATTTTTTCTCTCAGTGCGGGTAAAAGCTGAAATAGTTCACAATTATCTGACGACAAATTTATTTCTCCCGTATTTATGATTTTCCATTGATTATTTAATTGACACTATCGTCGTTTCACGTGGAATTTTTCGACGTTCCTAAAGTGGTATGTCCGATAATACAATGATTTTGCGCGCTTAATTCGATTGCGTCCACGGAGCGCTACTTCGTAGTGAACGTGCAACTTTACTAACTTACAATATGTGCCTTTGAGGTGGCTAATAATACTAAAGCTAAGTAACTGTAACGTGCTAAATTATTCGTTTCGGAAGAGAACTCTCGGGATTACTTACCGAATCTTCTGCGAAGTATCGCGAAAGTCTTTTACGTCAGTTTCGTAATGGATGAAGTATTCTACCAGACTCGCGCGAAATGATTTTCAACCGCAGTTGAAAATCCCGTCTACTTCTTGCGGAACTGTCGTGTATTATCGATGCTGCGATAACAAAACTATCTGGAAGTTTTCTCGCGATAATAGTATACGCGACGATAGATTACGCTTTTCTTCGAACACGACGCATTGCGAAGCACACAGCGGATGGAAATGTTGGAAAGAAACTACATGTCCGATTTGAAATGTGGCCAGATCCAGTTTATCTGGATATCTATTGTCTGGAACATGTGCTACCTTCTGTTAACACAGATTTTTGTGAAAGAATTTGTAACTCATACTTTCTAATTTCGTTCCTACGTGTCTCGCGTAAATTGAACATTTGAAAATATAAACACTAATTTAAGTACATCTACAGCGTTAAAGATAAATCAATAGTATGTATTGTTAACAATAATTAATAATGTTATTATTTGACATTTCCCCATTGATCTTTCAAGTTTAACTGAATTTGTAGGGTTAATGTAGAAGCAAAATTTCGACTCGGTTATAATGTTTCTCAATCTTACAATCCGCGACTTTTAAAACTGCGAATTCTTAATTAACCTACCATTTATTATTTTTATGCTCACTGTGAGACACTCGATTATTCTTATGAAAAATGGAGATATGGAGGAAACGTTCGTTTATTTTTAACTTACCCGTAGATCTCTCTCGATGAAACGTAGAATATATTATTACACTTTAACCAAACAATTTAATAAAAATATTGGTAAACGCAGCACGCGTGTGCTTCGAGTCGAGTCGTACGTATTCGGTACGGCATTTCGATTAACGTTCATCAAAACGTCCAGTACGCAACACGCGACGATAACAATCCCTTGTGTCGTCGTCCATTTTTGACGTGTTGGCAACTTTTCGGATAATTGTTGTCGTTAGTTCTGGCGCACGGTGAATTTTTAGTGCCGATAAATCCCGTCAGCGTGACACGAATCCGTTTGCTATCAAATAAAGGACAAAATCCCCCCCCCCCCAGAATCTCTCATAGCTCGAATTATTGTATTTATTTTACTTGTTCTCTAATGCGATAATCAGCTTTTACGTGTACGTCCGGTGTCGATTTTACGTTAGATGTCTTGCAGAACTACGATTTCACGAGCTTGTCGTATGGGTCAATTTTTTTCCTCCCTCCAAAATTCCCGGTTTTATTAAACGGAAATATGAATTACGACGGGAGATTTTCACTCGCGTATATGTATAGTCGCCAAAAACAAACCGCAAAATAAGTTAACTCCCCTACACTCAGCCAGTCTTGAAATGTACACCCGTACATAAAGTGGACTTGGGGTTCAACCGCACTGACCGCAGGGTGATTTCGCGAACTCGCAACGCGAGCTTCCCGGCGTCGCAATATTCCCAATTTTCACATCCTGAGCCGTTCCACGTATTAGGAGAGCACGATATTCATAACGCGCGAACGTTGTTATGCGAGGCGAACTTGGAATATTGCAACGCTTTGAAGTTTCATTGTGATAAAAGCAGCTCCGCATAAAAGGCTGTAATTAATTATGAAACATGCGAGGACGCGCGCGTGAAACGATATATATATATATATTACGGAATGAGAGAAGCGAAAGGCTGCTCCTTTAAGGCTGCTCGTTATTTGTGCCGGTGTCGTTTTTGATAATGTTAGCAAATAGGGCAATAACAGCAGAGCTGACCTTTGTACAGACGTTATGGATACGTTCGCTCGTTTTGGATTTCGCTTGATTTGATTTCACGCTAGAAAACGGGGCGGTGGGTATGGCATTTTAATACAGGCTGGAGATCTCGGGGAGAGATCGAGAGGAAAATAATTTTTCCGTCGTTGTGAAACGTATAAATATTCATAATGCAACGGTTCGGTCAATTTGCTGTCATATTGCTGCGACGAGCAAGCGCGAAATTTTAAACATGAACGCAAGGTCCCAAAACATTAAACCCTTCTTCTTCACATCCTATTTCCCTTTCTTCTTTCCTTTTTAAGCTTTTATCAAAACTCATTTGCCTCAATCAAACTATAAAACCGCGAGATCTTGCTAACTTCGTTTCCGATAGTTGGCCAGGGAACAGGGCCATGAAAGAAACACGGTTTGCAAGCCATAGCAGATACGTAAAGCGAGTTACGCGCCGAGTGACGAATGGTCCCCGAGTCCTGCTGCGATTGCCGCAAAGCGGGATACGAAACTTCACAGCCTGGAGAAACGCCGTATTCCCGCGAACTTCATACGCGCGATTGCCTCTTCGCTTCTATCAGCGATTACCTTATCTTCTTCCCTCCTCCTTCTCCTCTGGCTCGGGAAAGAAAAAAAGGTAGAGAAAGAGAAAGGAAAAACGAAGAAACACGGATCAGGATAGTCAAAGTGACGCGTAAAACGAATTCGACGTTTGTTTGATCGTTGCAACTTCGCGGATTATGCCTTCTCTTCTTCCGACTCCGTCTTCGTTTCTACACCCCTTCGTCCACGCCGTGATCCTCCGCGGTGCCTCTCTCGCGCGGCCCTACCATCCCTCCGGGCGGCACTTTATTCCACTCTCGCCCCGACGTGAAGTGGGTGGCCGCGCGGGGTCGATGGGTGCACACGGGGTGAGCGCGGGTGGGATGCGGTGGCACCGTGGGACTCGAGCGCCGCGTTCTCTGCGAGGGGTTGCGTGGGTGGGTGGCGGCAGGCAGGGAGGGAGCGGACGTGGAAGGGGTAGATGGTCGTTTCCCCACCGCATCCCCCACTTCGCCGAGCGCCGCACGGACGCCAACGTCGAGCGCTTTCGAGACGTTAAGGCCGACACTCGCGTCGCGCACCTCGACCCGACGACGTCGCCCGCGACCGCGGAGGCACACACGTGCGCAGTCGGCGAGAGATACCTGCGAGAGGGTAGCACCCCCGCGGTGAAACCTGCGACCGCAGTAGTCTCCGTGGGCCAGGGGATCGCTCGGCGACCGCGTTCGGATATCCTCGGTGCCTCATCCCGCCGACGACGTCGGGCCCGACTGACGATCCCGATTCTCGTCGCGTTCACTGTTGGGCATCCGCGACACGTGTCTCGCGGCCGTTGTTATGTGCATACCGCTGCGGGAAGGAGGGTGAAGTGTTGCGGAGCACGCGAGTGAGACTGAGATACCAAGGAGAGGAGTCCCGCGATCCGCCTCGCGGTAGGTGCCTCCGATAACTTCCTCCGATGCGCCCTTGCTCAGGGGGTGTTAGTTGCACGTGGTGCGAACTCGACGATCTCTGACAAGAGCTTCGCGGCGGACACTGGGAGCTGCGCGCGTCAGCCAGCTAGAGCAGCGAGAAGCGAGGGATCCATCGTCGACGAGTGCCTGCCAAGGTCGCGGACGACGAGGACCATGAAGAAATCGTACTTCGTCTTCGTGAGTACCTGAAGTTGCTTCATTCACGCGGAATCGGGGCAGACGACTGGCTATATGCTGCGTTTAACGGTCACGTAGTGCGAATGAAAAGCAAGAGGAGAGATCGCCCTCTTGCTCTTCGTCGGCCTGTCTCTTCATTTTTTTCCCCATCTCACCCTGATCGTTGTCACTCGTCGAGGGTTAACGGGAAGAGGTCGGATCTCTCGGGACCGGGGCGCATTTTACGGTCGTACCCAACTCTTGCTTGTTTCGCGAGGAAGATCAAAGGCCACCCAGCGTCGCTTTAATCTGCCAATGGCGGACGTAGCTGCATCTTTCTCATTTCCCTTTGAGTGGCTGAACTTTTGAATGCGGTCTCGGGGGGAGGGGGGGGGGCGGGGGATAGAGGG
>NW_014554712.1:1954831-1959798 GCF_001313825.1 Dinoponera quadriceps | reverse complement strand
GGGGGGGGGGGGGGGGGCGGGGGATAGAGGGACATGTCCTTCTGCTGCGTGCATCGTCCTCTACGGTCCAAGAACGGCGAAATTAACGATGTGACCACGTGACTCGCCCTCACTCCCTTTCTCTCCACCCTCGTAGCGGGGCTTGTGAAGGGGAACGAGGTCAGTCGGTGCACGCGAGCAGACCAATGTCGGTTTCCAGGCTTTTCGGAGCGCACCGCGGATATAGAGCTACACCGGCTGCGGCTAATTTTGCGAGATCCGTACATTTTGCTTCGTCTGCAGTATGTTCTTAAGATACCATCGCGCTCTCTCGATGCGGGTCCAGCCATTTACGTGATTGCGTTTCGAGATTAACACGGGGGGGGGGGGACGAATTTCAAAAAGCGCGACTGCACTTAATCGAAATAACGATCGCTGTGCCGAAATTCGCTTTCTCGATCATTCGATGGAACCGGCTTGCGCGTCCGGCAACGTTTTATCGGATTTCATGAACAATAAAACTGTAAAGTACGGAGGGAAGGAGACGTTTTTTACAAAGGTCATAGTTTCACTGCGGCTTTATTATTCATAGACGCATGCAGTATGCGCTAAATTTGTCTTAGTCTAATGAGGATATTTATGATCGAAACATCGCTCCCCGATGTAATATTTTACCTTCGCCCTTTTGAATTTTTTAAATCGTTATTATCGGCTTCGAGTACTTAAACAAACGGTGATATCCTTCGATTGTGCATGGAACACAAATACTGCCAATAGATAAATACCAATGATATTGTCACATCTGTTGGAATAGAAGAATAGACGAAGAAAGAAAGAGAGAGAGAGAGAGAAAGCAATGTTGTCTAGTAGAACTGTTGTTGTCGTTGCGTTTAATAGAATCTGTCGAATGCGTCACTATCAGCGGATAATCCGTTGTACGACAAAAGACGGCTTACCTACTCGTATTTTACGAATTTCGGGACATCCCTGCTTGGTATAGCGAAAACTTGGGCGAAACTTACGAACAAACTGCGCTGCGTACAATACAAACGAGGAGTTTCCGCGCTCCTTCAGCGGCGGCCTCGCCGAAAGAACTCGGTGGGAGCGTAGAACTAAAGTAAGGAGAGCAACGGCCATACACACACCCGACCGTATTTTTGATGTTCGGAGCGCAGAATTTATCGGGGAGTACAGGGGGCGCATCCATTGTTGGCACGCGAATTCATTCACGAAACTTGCCAAATGTTTTCGAGTCAGCTTTTATGTTGCCTGATTTTACGTTTTTCCACGCAGAACACGCGTTATTCTCGCCCGCTCGTTGCGAGCTTGACACGAGAACTCAAATTACTTTTAATTATTAGCATCGCCATTTAACTCGCGTCGCGATAAACATTTCAAACATCGTGACGTCGGGTTTTTGAACGCGCGGTAAATTGTTCGTGAAATATAACGAATTGAATTCCGCGTAAAATTCGCTCTGAGACTCTCAGTTTTCAACGACATCCGAAACATTATTCTGCGTGAACTGTAAACAAGAACTCCGGGTTAAACGGGAGATTCGACAGCAGGGGGAGAGAAAGTTTTTCCTTTTTTCTTTTACGATTACGCGTCGTTTCCACTTCGCGTTCGTTTCCCGGCGGCGGAAGAAGCGAGCCCGTCGCTCGCTCGCACGCTCTTAAAGAAGTTCACGAGCGTTGTGTAGTTCCCCTGAATATGTTTCCCGCGTCTTCTCTGTATCTTTACGGGGATCTTCCTGTCTCGTACAAAATTTTCCACCCTGTTCCGAGACGCGAGTAAACCGCCGAAGCAAGGAAGCGGAGCGGCAATCTTCATACAATACGGGGATCTCTGTTTTTCTCGTCGCCGGGTTTCCTCACTTTCGTGGGAGAAAGAAAGGAAGGATGAGGAAGAGACGTAAGGGCAGGAAAGGCAGAACCGAGGAGGGAAGGGGATGCAGCGGAACGATCGAACGACTCCTCGACATGTTTCGAGTACGCTTTGGTGCCTGCCGATTTCACACGGCCACCCCCGATGCATAGCTCTGTCATCATCTCTGGGCCCCCATTGTCGGACTTTGCTCGCCTGTCGCGGCTCATCTTCGCCCGTGTTTCAGCTCGCCTCTCCGACCGAATACCTGCGAAGAACCTACGGAAGACTTAGTGCCACGCGAACAATACCGCGGTAGAATCGATGCGAGCCAAACATTCATAAATATTCGTAGGCGAGGAACATTGAGAGGGACAGAGGGAGAAAGAGAGAGAGAGGGAGAGAGAGAAATGTACGAAGGGAGGGAGAGAGAAAGCGCGGCGCCAGGTACAACGAACGCGAACAATGATTATTAGAGTATATTGTATTTACCTGGCGTATACCTGAAGAAGAGAACAGGAAGGGACAAGAGCGCTTTTAGTATCGCATTACTACGGCTTTCAATGAACTACATTAAAGGTTCCCTCCCGGAATGAATTGTGCGCTGACTTAAGCCGACTGCGATACGTCAGATTTTCATTTCGACAACCGCACAATGATTCCGATATTTTTTTGGACATTTTAACGCGTCCAATCCTTTCTTCAGGATCCGAGACATTTTTTACATACACACAGCCAGCTCTCTCAGGTCGTAGGTGTTTCGTTGCAGCGGGCGGCTTATTTCGATGGAGTATGATTTTTAACAATGGTAATTTCCAAGGATGCGCCGAGGAGTACACATCGCGCAATTAGCGAACTACGCCATCATCAGCGCAGGCTCAGAACTTTAATATTTCCGTACGTGGAAACTCCTGTTGGTTCTAGAATTCGCGATTCCGAGGCAGACGGTTAGTACGTTATACGTGTACAACGGTGAAGAGGGCGGCGAGCGTAACAAGTTAGGTAATGTGTGCGCTTGCGCCGATGCTCTCTTTCGACGCGTTTAAAATAGTATATTTACGTTTTCCTACAAAATGCTCATGTGTGTGTGTGTGTGTGTGTTATATACAGAACGTTCGATCGTTCGTTCGAATTGCGGATATAGCAGTACTTCTCCAAGACAACTGACCTCACGACTGATAACCCGATCGCAATATTTTCTTTCGCAATTTCTGCAGAAAGTAAAAAATTTTACAGAGAGAGAGAGAGAGAGAGAGAGAGAGAGAGAAGCATAAATTCTAATGACGTAACATTGTTGACTGTGCGAGCGAAACTTTTGTGATTCACAATACGAAATATTGCGCGAAATATTCGAACAAAGCAGAGCGCGAGATGTGATATAAATCGGTTTAACAAAAATTACTAACTAAACGCTCGGCCTGTCTCTCGCCGGAGGTCTTCCTTATGGACCCACAAAGGAATGTATTTCCATGAAGTTGCACAATAGCGCGTCGATGCCGCGAACTTTATGCATTTGGAAGATTACCCATCTTTTTGATGGGAATGCGCGGTTGAAAAGAAAACACGGATGTTTTGCCGCGTGGAAGAGCAGGGAGAGCGAGGGTACGTCACGGAGACAGGGGGAAAATGCGCCAACGAATGCTTGCCGCGAGTGGAAAGGCTACTTTGCAAAAACAAATGTTGAAGCGAGAACACTTTCGTCCTTTATTGATTTATCCTCGGGCGTGTTTCAAGTTAAATACGATATATTTCCAGGCGTCCCTGTGCCATACAGGATGTACCCTAATAAGTAAGAGATCTCTCAGGGATGTTCACGCAGAAGACCAGAAAATACGCGACGACGAGTTTCGGCGATCCTCTCTCCGTTTTTCTGTCTGTTCCTAAGAAATTGCCCGCTTATTCATTCCTAAATCCCTCATTCCTTTCTGTGAGCTCTCTTTTCAAGCTTTGAAAAACACTCCGTGCGCGTAAACAAACTTTTTATCAACATGGGGGAAAAAATTTTGCTGGAACAGCAAATTGTTAGTTACTACAGTGACAGCAAAATGATTCGTTTTGACAGCAAAAAGACTTGTTAAAAGTATTCATTTTTGCTAGCTAAATTTTATCCCTGTTGCAATATCATTTTGCTATCAGCAAAATTTCTTTCTTTATGAAGTTTACAAGGATAATCTCAGAAAAAATGCTCCGATTTGTGAGATATATTTATATATATACATATAAACGTGATATTTATTTCCTCCGCAATTATATTATTAAAAACCCCCGATTATGCGGTATACAAGAATTCACTAGTATCTTTCAGAAAGCTCCGATATACGCCGGTGTAATGAGCGCACCGCTCGCATATAAAGCTGTTTATGCTTTAACTAATTGAGACGGAGGCTAAGGACGGCGATGTGAGAATTAATTTTTAATTTAACCCAGTCTAAAATCATTTGAACAGACCTACCCTCTTACCATCGGGAAGGATCGTGGAACATTTTTTCCGAAATTTTCGGGCGCGTCGCACCACCGTCACCAGTTTTCCAGATTCTCCCCGTTCCGTGTACCACATCGGATTCAGGCGGTATCGCGCGCTTACCACGAGGGGGTTGTTCGAATGTGAGCGAGCGATCCCCGTTCCCGAAATCGCGCACGCGAGACACAAACGACGTGTACTACGAGAATGCGTCCCTTTCGCCTTCTCCTCGTTCGTCGGAGCGTGCTGGCCGAAGGTCGATTATAATGGCACCGTTTAAAACGCTCCCCCCCCNCCGTTTAAAACCCCCCCCCCCCCCCTCCTTCGGTACGGGACCGCAAACGGCGCGGGGAACGCGCAAGCCGCACGGAAGTGTTTATGATCTATGGGCGGAGTGGGCTGGAATTATGTACGAGGGAAGATTGTGCAAAGTGGATTAGCGGAATATTAGTGGCGGTCAAGCGTGCGGGCGCTTTCAAGATAAATACTTTGGCACGATATAGGGCCCCGTGTCGTGTTACAAAGTGCCCGGGAATCGTTAACCGCGTCTGCGCGTCGCGTGATTGAGATCCAAAGTGCAGTAACGGGCCGGTGTAGTCTATGTGTGTGCGCGTGGTCGAAGCGAAACGCTTTAAAGATGTTATTAGAAACTGTGGGGGGG
>NW_014554712.1:1943240-1954709 GCF_001313825.1 Dinoponera quadriceps | reverse complement strand
TTTTTTTTTTTTGCGGTTATTTTAGCGGCACTTTGGACGCGGCGAAGAGAGCGGATAGATAAAATTTTCTCGAACTTCTCGACCCTCTCGTTCGCCCTTTCGTTTCTGCGATTGTAAGCAGCTCTTCCACTCTCGCTTACCTGATATTACCGCATTGTTCTCTCGTTGTTTCTCTTTCTCTCTTTCTCTTTCTCTCTCTTGCACGGTCATTAATATTTTTAACGTGAAACAACGCGTGGGCGTAGGCATGTTGAAATGTATGTGCATGCGACCGTTCGTATATATTTCTGTGTTTTATATATTTAAGGTCGGAGGCTAACGATATGCTCATTAAAATAATGAAACGCGGCACGCGAGATATGATTCTGCCCGTACAAGCGACGTTTGACGGACGTTTCAGCGCGGCGAACCGTGTCCAAATACGGATTTTTGGACCGACCAATTTCCGGCGGTGAACGTCCCGGAAATTTATAACATTCCCGTTCCTAACGAAACGCGCGCAGCCGCGCCGCTCTCGATGCGCGCGCGCGCGGACATTATTATAGCGCGTCACGTCGCGCTTTCTGCTAATGGCGTCGCACTTTTGTATATTTTTATCTCGTTAGCACGCCGTATTGCTTAACATCGCTGAGAATTCAGATATAAATCCACATATTTGGGACGAAGAGACGCGGATGTTGTAGACGCAGTTACTTGTGTATTCTGGGAAAACGGTTCTAATGCAGACGCATCAACGATATGCACGTTTCAATCTGCATGGAATTAACACCCACGCTTGGCTTTATGCGCGCGCGTACACGTGTGTACACGGTCGTGCATTTTAACGATCGCTCCTTCAGAGGATCGTTTTCACAAACGGAGTCCCTACGTTTCTTCGCGCGTAGTTTCTTCCATCGCCGATTTCCATCGCCTGGCCGCAATTTTTCCGACTCTCAACTCCCCGCGTTTTGAAACGAACAATCGCATTCCCTTCAACGTTGTTCGCTGCTGTCCCGAATTAAAATTCTGACGGAGCACCCGCAGTCTACCCGAAAGTAATTAAAGCTTAATTGGCTGGTAACCTTGTTACTTACGAGCTCGGAAATAATCGATTCTCGTCACCGATGACAGTGGCCTTCGTTAAAAGGTAAAATAGATGAGCCTCAGCAACGCGCGTAACTGCTTCCAATGAGCTTTTCCTTAATTAATTTCTCCGAGGCGTGCGAAAGTGAGTGAACGAAAATGCAAACGTGCTCGACGCGTATCGACGACCACAACGAGGACGACGACAAGCAAAATTTTTATCACGACATACATGTATAAAACTATTAGATAAAAAGAACGATATCTTCAAACTTTTCCCAGAAAATGAGAAGAATATTTAAAAAAATTTGAGGTATATGTTGAGCATTGCCTTTGTGCCTTTTGGATTGTATATTTCGTTCTAAGGAAGAATTTGGTCTTCCACGTTTAGGTGTGCCTTTGATCTCGACAAAGAGGAAAAATAAATATGTTGCAAATTTGTAACACTATGCATTTAAGGGTTAATATAACATACATATTCTTGCTTATATATGAGAATATGAGTCTTAAATTAATATTAATTTTTTCCCGTCTACACGCATGTGGTATTAATATCCTGCGTGCCATTACATGGCAGCTCTGATGTTAAATTAAAACACGTAATATATTACCGTTGTGTTGAAAGCATAATTATTATTATTTTATAAAATAACGCTGGTCTTTTATTACTTGTGCACTTTATTTTATAACCTCACATTTCACATATACATCACGATCAGACGCAGCAGTGTCTATTTTGCCGACAGAAAAAGGATAGGAATCAGCGACTTCTCTATATGATATTTAACATATCAAACCTATTGATTTAACAGATGGCAATTGCTCGTTTTTTTACCGAGGCAAAATAATCTTTACATATATACATACATATAAATTATGTTACTTACACGGCAATATTGAGAATTCGATAACAAAACCTTTAACAAGAATCGGTTTTAACACAAGAACAAAATATTTTTTAGTGTGTGTGGGAATCGCGACGCGAAGTTTTCCGTTTATTATTATCTCGTTGGATATCGTTCGTGGCGAACAATAATTTCCATCTAACGAAATAAATAGAGTTTGACTGCGCTCGAATGCAGCGGCGGTAACGCGGATAACGAAGCGAGAACTGCCGTACGCATCGTCTACGGTGTGCTGAACTTTAATATTCCCGCGCGCTAGCAGCGAGTCCACGAGCGACGGAATACGCGGATAGTTGCGGCGGATGTGGTAAAAAGAGAAAACTGCAAACGTGCTCGGGGAAGTTTGCCTCGCGACGATGGTTAAGCGCGATGGTGGTAACCGGCCGTTGCGCTACGTGCCGATTTCTAAATTTTGAGACAGCTTGTTGCGGCGTGTAGCCGGCTATGTTCCTGTAGTTTTGCCCAGTTTGTCGGTCGGTCAGTCGGTTGGTCGGACAAACGCATTCGCGACTTTCGGCGAAGTTCTCTCTCTCTCTCTCTCTCTATCTAAAAGTCACTACTAGACGACAGCAACGTCGTCGACCACGTCGCTGTCTCTATCGGGTCTCTATCGAGCGATGCGTCTCGCCATGTACATTCTCTAACGAACGGCAAATTGGCGCTGTAAGCAAAGGTGTGAGCGACTTAGTTAGCGGACGACACCGCCGGGCCATGACTCTAGTCATCAGTTAGCGTATAATACGTAATTGCATCATATGATAAGATATCATGTCTAAACTTGGCTGGATCAATCGACCCGTGGGTGATTCCGTTTAGACTTGATCGTCTCGAAAACGTTTACGTCACGTTCTGTCGCGCGTTTTCGCAAATATCGTCAAAGGCGGCAAGAGGTACACACACATCGGTACACGCGGTATACGCATGCTTAAAATCCTCTCGTCGCGATTCGGAGCGCCATTTTTATTAATCGAACATTGCACTTGATCGCATATATCCGCTTGTTATCTTTTAATTGGATCATTCGTCCGGATTTCTCGGTGTACTATACTGATTTTCGATACTGTTACAATACCGGTTCATTTCTATTATCCCAGTATTAAACCAGTACTCGCGTCCAGTAACGTACACTACAAATCGATACTACGCCAGTATCTCGCCAATAGCAAATTCCTACTTGGGCGGTTACCGGTATTCATTCCCCGATCTTCGATCGCCGCCGGAGGAATTATTTCGCATTAGCGATTTGTCCCGCCGGATCTTCCCGTTGAAGTAGCAATTACAGGCACGCTATAATGTCCACTACCACCGTCGAAGTACGACGCTAACAGCCTACGAGCCAACTTGGTCCTTGGAAGACAGCGTGTTCGGTTCGCCCATGGGAAATCTGAGTGCGAACGTACTGTATGCGGTTCTGGTTCACTTACAAGCGTACGGAAGCGTTGTATGGATACCTGTACGAGTGACCGGTACGAGAGTTGTTCGGCTAATGGCTGCGAGAATTTCCTAGGGTCTCGCCGGATTACCGGTCCCGCCGCCGTTCTCCCTCATCCTGCGCGCGTTTGATCCCGAATACGCGCTACCGCCGCCGCCGCCGCATCCCCTCGGCCGATCGAATCTTTTGATTAAATCATCATGTAACTCCAACATAATTTTCGCGGATAATTACTTCGCGGTCGTTGGCTATTGTGCTGGCTGACCCCAATAACGCGGGAATAATTGAGACCGAGATGTCTAGACCGTGCGCGAAATGCCATTACGTATTTCTCTGTGCATTGTGTGCACATGTTATTCAGGGTAAATCCCGCCTGACAATTCTGATTTATAAGATCACCTGCCGATGATCCAATTTAGATCAATTTGACGTCGATCTCTAAATCGAAGAGATTAATCGTGGTGAGATCAATCACGGCACTTGATTTTACTCGGTGCCGACGGTGTTGCCGAGTGCGAGAAAACTTTTCAAGATACTTTGTTTGATACTTTATTTACCTCCCCCGCTGCCATTGTGTACGTTAACGAAAATATCCCGCTCCGATTCCGAAAATATTTGCAGACGGAGATGGTCGGGTCTCACACACGATATATATACATTTGCCGTCCTGCGTAATTCACGAGATCTCGCATTCGCAAACGAGCGAAGTAGAATTTCGAGGATTTCGTTTCCCCTCGCGCGTAACACCCAACCAAAGAGCCACTTTCCGAATGTACGGTCGCGCCGATCCTCTAACGGTAACGTTTACGGCGTTATATGAAGTCCCATCGTTACCGGTACCCCCGAAGGCGTTGCAATAAAACATCAACGAACGTATCGACAGACACTGCCTCTTTCTCTCTCTTTCTCTCTCCCTCCTCCCGACTTCGTCCCACCTCGAATCTGAATACCCCGAAATGCGGCAGCGCGTTCAGGTACGAACGGTGGTTATATCGGGGGCAGAGCCCGGGCACGTTTGCGATAAAAGATGCGCTCATTACCGGAGTCGTCCTCAAGAGGCGGCCGATGCGACCGGCTATTTCGGCCGATCAGTCTCTCACCCGATCGCGGCATCGAGTCGCCCGTTAATGGGTTAAAAGGGGAGCTCCGTTCCGGCACTCGCTCGCGCCAGGCACTTTACAGATTGCTCCGAAGTAGTAAGCCGTTAAGCCGCGCGCTGTACAGGAAATGTTTTAAGAACCCGAGGGCTGTGGCCCGCCTAAAAGGATTATGGCCGACCCGGCGTGACCACGCGCGCGGAGGACGTTTAAGAGTGGAAGCGCTTGCGCTTATCTCGGTAACGACCGCTCTCTCTCCCGGCTTTTTACGGATTCTCCCGGCCTGAATCGGTCGCGATCGCCGATGCGCGTGCTGCCACCGGTCGCAGGACGATCGGGGAATTCAAGGATTACGGTCGCGCGTATACACGTGTCGACGACGACCGAGATCGGTCGCGGGAGGAGGAGGAGGAGGTGGTGGTGGCGACGTCGTCGTCGTCGCCGGGCCGTCGTTCGGGACGTCAAGTGCCATCCGCTCCTCGTAAATTCTTCAGCGTTGTCGAGCGAGCGAGCGGAGTATTTCGATCGTCGCGCGTTGGACATACCACCGCTCTTTCTCTCTCTCTCTCTCTCGCGGATATGGATATGTAAATGCGGACGCGCGCTGCGACGAGTGTAAAAACGGCACTTGGTTTGATGGCGACGTTAGTCTCGCGTTTTACGGATACCCCCTCGTGGTGCTCCCTTCTCCATCGGTCGATCCCGATATCGCGGGAGGATACACGGGGACGACGCGCCGCCGCGGGGGAGCGTCGTGACGCGCTTAATTTTTGGATCCTCGTCCGCCGTACCTCGAATATCGAATACGCGAGGTCGGCCGTTCGTTCGGGAGTGAGATTGCTCCGGCACTCTCGTGACGCCAATAATGGATAAACAGACGTTTATCGGCCGAAGCGTAACCGCGTTAATGTGACCGGCGACTGGACGACGACGCGGCTCGTCGAAACGACAAATTACAGAGGCGCGACATTGATGAGGACGACGATGGAGGTAGCGGTCGGCCTGTTTTACGAACTCTTACGGCTCGATCGATACGGGTGAGACGTTTGAGAAATTGAAGACTGCCGGACCGGGCGCGCGTACGTCCAGTTGCCGGTTCGGGGATAATAGTCGTGCCTGGCGCCTTTCATCATCCCGAGGCGGTAATGGACCGATACCGCCGGGGATCCGAGGTACTCTATTTGCAGTTTCCCCGCAGGCTTCCTTCTATCCACGATAATTTGGCACCTGGCATGCACGTAGAAATTGTAAGGCATAGATAGCGCGCGCGAGCACGCCGCCGCGGATCATTCCGCCTCCCGGACACGCGAAGTCGTAAATAAAGTACGCTTTAAAAATATGGAAATACGGGAAAATACACACACATACCGGGTTCTCTGGTTTCTACAATACATATCCGTCGCCGATGCGATGCCAAATATTTGGAGATGGCGAAGTGTGTCGATGAGAAAAGGCTTCGTTTGTGGAAGTTGCCTGTAATCTCGCGTGAAATGACTGCTGCCTCCTATTTTAATCAGCGGCAAAAATTGCCTGCCTCATCCGTCCGGAAAAGTGAATAGAGCGTAACGAAGATATTTTAAACTTGCCGTAATGTCGTGCGTATTTGAATAATAATCTTCCAAATTCGCTCTTTTCGTATTATTTTAATCGCGCCGATAATCAGCACAGTTCCCTCGCACGGAAATTGCGTGCACCAAGTCTGAATTTCATTTTCTGGTATCAGTAATCAAACACGCCATCTCTTAATGCATGCTACGCAAATTGTTTCACGCAATACCGTGAGCGGTGCGAATGTCAAGGGTGAAATTAAGTATAGCCGGGCGATTTGATTATAATTCCGTCCGCTTTCGGTAAGTCTAATCGCGTCTAGACGGTATTGCAGGTTCGCTAAAAGAAGAACAGTACTCCGCAAATGTACGACCGAATTATCGCACCGGCACGATATCACCGTACGATATCATCGCGCGATATTGCATATCCGAGGGCGAGTGGTTAACTTTGGTGGACAGAAGGGGGGAGGGGATCCGAAAACAATTGGACGCCCGAAGCTTAAGTTTCGCCGGTTCCTATGTAGACTCGCCCCTGGCCGTATCTCGATCACGTAACACATAACGTTTACATTTACAGGTCCAAACAGGATCGGGCACGGTATCCCCCCGTGTCTACAAATTTATCACGGCGCATCCATCGGATACCGTGGGTGTGATCCTCCTTCATATTCGGTATTCAGAAGACCGTCCGGCTCGACGGCGCCGTACGAACGTGCCAGAAAAGCAATTACTCGCGCAAATGTCGAACGAGGTATCGACTGGGGGTAGCCCGGGAGACGAATTACCTCTTACGAGCTTCTTGTAATGCGATCGATGCTCGTTCGGTCGCATTCTTCGTTCCACGCGCATTTCGCTGAGGTCACTCACTCCCGGGAGAATTCCGCTCTCGTTGACGGTAGATCGCGGAAAGCTTTTTGCGCGACCAAAAAATTTTATAAGCTGTTGAACGGGATTTTGAAAAAGCTTGATATCAAAATCGCCGGAGATTATGGAATGTAATGGAATTATATCGTGATACCAGCGTGCAAAAATATTATATACGACTTTGATACAATTAACTTACCTACTGGATAATTTTATTACACGGAGAAAAAGTGCTAGATTCTAGTAAATAAAAATCAATAATATCAAAAATGGTAAGTAAAAATCAATAAGATATAAATTTGGTACACAGAGACCGTTTGTTCTCATTGCCTATGTTTGTCAATTTCCATCAAATTAAAATGAAAATCCCATAGGGACGCATAACACGTCTGTGAATTTGAAATTTCTCCTAGTGCGAATATGCGGTGTGTTTCCATGGCTTTTTTCACTATCTTTTGTCGACGATCGATTTCGGCACCATCGGAATTGGGAATTCCATCTCACGCGGTTCGTAACGAGAATGACGAGGTTAGATATCGATTACGTTCACGTCATGGAGTGAAACGATTTTTCGTCGAGTCGATGAGCGCGCTATTCCAGGTAGAAACGAAATACTTCAAGGAACGAAATGGTAATTTTTGGCGGATACCCAGACGCTCTGAGTTACGTTATTTTCGGGGTGAATTACTTATTGCTCCCGATATTGTTGTTTCTGCTATTATTTATGCAGTGTTTTTACAGACAAAATTTATGCGCGAATAACTAGAGAGCGGCAAATATAAAAATGATAATCGTATCCGCGGCGAGAATTGTTCGAATTAACGCATAAAGACTGAACGCAGTAAACAGTAAAAAAATAAACACAATAAGTCGTTCTTTGATAAAGCGTTTCGTTGCAAGTTATTACTGGACGGAGGATATCGGCGCGGTGTGAAAAATATCTCGGTTTCGGGAATGTTACGATTGAATCAGCTTCTTTCTCTCTCTCTCTCTCTCTCTCTCCAGACATAGTTGTTTGTCCCTGTTATATATTTTTATCGGTTTCTAAAGTTTCCGGAGATACGGAACCTGAACTCGAAAAACATCTTGTATATTTGATGATCAGGTCAGTGCGTCTATAAAACGCAACGATATCGGTGCACTTTGAAATACCAATCAAAGAAACTTTGCATCTATCTGGCGAACAAAATAACATAACGGATCATAAGTCTTCCAGAAGAGCTATCGTAATAGCGAGAGATAAGAAGGCCAGTTTTCGCGAGATAATGCACGCGCGCTTATTCGCCGATCGTTTTTAACGATCTGCGAAATTAACGGAAACCGTTAAAATCATTTTTCGCTTTTTCATTTGTCTTTCTGGCACATATCTTTATGAAATTTCTTACACTAGTCTATATTACTGTAAACGTCTGTATCCATTGCATTAAGCAAATCCAGTTTCATGAGAATTTCCACTCAGACGATCGCCGTTACCCCGTTTTACCCTATCTAAATCTAAATCGTTGCTCTTATAAGATTTATCCTAAAGCATAATAAAGTT
Source organism: Dinoponera quadriceps (assembly GCF_001313825.1). Taxonomy (NCBI): domain Eukaryota; kingdom Metazoa; phylum Arthropoda; class Insecta; order Hymenoptera; family Formicidae; genus Dinoponera; species Dinoponera quadriceps. The sequence goes on along the minus strand of NW_014554712.1, from coordinate 1,946,259 downwards.
GACCCTATTCTATTCCATATCGTTCTGTTTACGTAGACGTTTGCACTTCGGAAATAGCATCGTTTTTACAGTTTCCCGAGCGAGTACGATTCTCGGAGTTAGGTTCTCTTCAGTGCGATCGATACGATTATTTCCTAGGCCGGCTGAGATGAAGAGAAGAAAAAAAGAAAGAAGGCCGTTTCAATTCTCGCGTGCTCATATCGAATCGGAAAGTCATCTCCCCGGCGGAATCCCTATCGACTACACGTTCGGCGACATATCGAGAGGGTGTGCGAAGCGAAGGGGCGAATAGATGGGCTACGTAGGAACGCGCCGTCATTAACACGGCCGCGGGAGAATACGACGAGCCCGGCTCGTAATTAGTTCGCGTACCTGGCCCGCGAGCCCTCCGACAGGAAACGTACGAAACACAACCGCGCATCGCGCGATCATCCAGTCACGTTTCTGTCGTATCGTGGGACGAATATATATGCATGCAGGTGTAACATGCTCGCGCCGAAGTGCAGCTACGGAGCGCGCAATTATGTGGGGAACACGCGAGCCTACGTCGGCGTGCCTACGCGTACGCGCGCTGTTTTCTCCACTTAAGGCAGAGCGCGCGATTCCCTCCTTTTTTCTCTCGCTGTCGCGCGAAGGTCCCACGTCAGCGATCGTAAATACCGTTCGTGTGGCGTGACTCGCGCGTACTCTCGTTAATGATTTTTCTGCTCCGAGAAACTGGTGAAAGCAGGGAAGAGAGAGAGAGAGAGAGAGAGAGAGACGAAGACGTGTGTGCACAGATTAGAAAATGCTATAATTGAAACAGCGCGCGCGGATGTATCTGCGTGTGCATTAACGTAATGCATTTTATTATCGCGCACAGCAACATTTACAAACCACGCATCGGGTCAGCGCTTAGCGCGCTGCGGTCATCATAATCGTAGTGCTATTATACGACATGCGCAAAAAGCTTTCGTCGCTGTTGGATTTCGTCTTCCTCGAATTAATTCTAAGGATTATCCTCGGAATTATACGGCGTAAAGAGCATTAAAAGCTAAGGTACTTCCACGCACGCAGCGGTTAACATACTCGGCTGTATACACGCGACTCAACTTTGGCCGGCATACTCGACACGTTGAAATAATTTCGCCAAGTTTATCAGCGAGAGTAACGAAACTTTTCTCTCTCTCTCTCCTCGGTTGTTTCTCTAGCGGAGGAAACAATTACCCCGCTCGTATATGCGTGTGTTATATTCCGTACCGGTCGATCGGATTTATTTAATCGCACAGGAAAATAATTTTATCGCTCTCGAAATCAACGACTCTCTCTCTCTCTCTCTCTCCCTCTCTCTCTCTCTCTCTCTCTTGATGTAAAAAAAATAACAATATCACATAGCAAAAATATATATTAAAATAATTTTTAATTAATATCTGTTTTTGACGGTACATTGTGCAAAAGGATCTCACGGAAAATGCCGCAAGAATAAATAAAGTGGATTAATTATAACAGAAATGCAACGCATCTCCCCGATACTCAGTGCAGATTAAAACACGTATAATGCGCGGACTTTCCATTTGCGTATTTTAATGCGATTCTCTTTGTTTTACGCATCTTTCGCGATCGCACGTGCGCTTGCTATTACGTTACGTGTCAAAATATTCTATCGCCGCGATAAAGGTTTGCAACTGGTAACCGCAGACTCTGCGGTGGTATAATATTTCGCGCGTCGTCAGAGAGCCGCGAGAATTACGCTGCGGAAAACCGCCAGGCCCTCTCTCTCCCTCCCTTCCTCCCTCCCTTTCTGTCTCTCTCTGTCTTTTCGCGTACGCGCCCCCGATAGGAAATACGAAGCTGTTTCCGAGCGCGGTTAAATAATATCATCGGAAAGATGAGAAAGCCAAACGCGCTCTGGCCGACGGAAAACGCGCGTTTTCCCCGAGGTATCGCTTATCGCGGAATTACGTCTGTTCATTTGCGACGCGCTGCCTTCGTAAGATCTTTTGTTGCTATCTCGAACATCGTATCTGACTAACGGAGTGCGCGCGGGCTCTGCGCGATGTTTCAGCGAGCTCTCACGAGATGTTATTCACGAGATGCACGCGAGTGAGATTCACGTAGCGCAAGTCGGAGGAATTTACTTACACGACACGGCATTTATTCGAAATCTGATTTACGTTTGAACCACTCTTGTAGAGGGAATTTGTCTGGCGAGATGCATCTCGTCGTCGTCATCGTTCTCGTTATTGTTCGCTTGTATTATTGTCGCTATTGTTCGAAGATACGTCTCGATGTCTGGCAATCGCGGGATCCCGAATTAACGAAGCGCTCGAATGTTTGAAGGAGAACGTCTTCCGACCGACCGTATTTTGCGCACGGCGGAGGAGAATTTATGTTAAAATTACTTACAGGGAGATGACATTACGCGTCAACAGGTTATCTCCTAAGACACAGCCGAAGCGCGAACACGACCGCGTAACGGATAAGACGCGCAGGTCGCACTGCGTACGGGCACGTATTAATGTCGTAAAAAGCGAGCGTATAATCAGAAATTCTCTATAAAAGTTTTACAGCCCATCCACGCACCCGACGTCTCTCGCCCTGTTAGAGCAGTTACACGTTCGTGTTGCGCCGTGTAATCGGGAGGCGCTACAAGGGATCGATCCGGAAAATCGTCCTGTGAAATACTATTTAATATATGAGACGCGTAATTAATCTTTCGACTTGTTTTACGGGTCAAACAGACCCGGTGAGTTTGTATTTGAAGAGTTGTAGCGAAGAGAAGTGCGTAATCTATGAGTTCTTTCCACTCCGGAACAAATTGCTCCGTCCGTTAGATATGATGCGAATTTGATGAGCAAAATAATGTGTGTTTACGCTAAATAGAGTTAAACATTAAAGAAGAGTTACACTTTATTCTAGAATCTTGGTAACCTTTTTCCTTTCGCAGTTTTCAAATATGGAATTTAAAAAATCGCACAGGGTCAATATGGTCTTGTTTGCAGTGCGAGGGATTTTTTAGAAGTACGCAACCGCATGCGGT